>NC_056689.1:79805982-79935982 GCF_018350215.1 Panthera leo | reverse complement strand
ATCGGTTGAGTGTCCGACTTCAGTTCAGGTCATGATCTGGTGGTTTGTGAGTTCGAACCCACGTCAAGCTCTGTGCTGACAGCTAGGAGCTTGGAGCCTGCTTCAGCTTGTGTGTCTTCCTCTCTCTCTACCTAGCCCCCGCTTGTGTGCTCGCTTCTCTCTCTCTCAAAAATAAACATTAAAAAAATAATTAAAAATTTAAAAAAATTTTTAAAGAAATATTAATATAATTTTGTTTGGGTTATTATACAACACTCATTTGACCAGATACACCATATCTCAAAACCAGGAATAAAAAAAAGTCACCATGGAACATTATGTTTGCAATACATTTGTCTTTCCACAAAAAGAAAAACACTAACACAACTTTAATAAGTTTATTTTCTTGAGAAAAACCATCTACATGCATAATTCTTAAGAATGATACCAAATAAATCGAATATTTTTAAATGTAACAAGCCTATACCTTGCTAATTTGTTAAAATGAAAAAAAGGTAAAAAAACGAAAATGAACAAAGTTATTAGTGGAAGCAAACAAATACATTCTCACATGTCTGGCACCATACAAGCTTTAGGTATTTCTACAGGTGCATCTGGCACTCTGAAGCAGGTATATAGGAGACGGCAGACAGACAAGGGGCCAGAATACAATTGGCATCTATGGAGAAAACAGATGCCATAAATATTATTTTCAACACAGTTATGAGAAAAAGTGAAATAGATCAAATAGAACTATCTTTGTAGACAACTTGAAAGAAAAGGTTAATTCAAACATATTTTCTGTTTTCAGAATCATGTAAATTTTTAAACACGTCAAGCTTTTGCTCAGGAATAATCCAGACTACAAGCCTCATGTGCCACTCCAGCATGCTCACTGGTAAGGAGGTTCTGATTTAGCCTGCAAGTCAGTGACTCTCAACAGGGGACACCAGTGCACACACAGGTCACCACCCCAACGCTTGGGAGCAACAGGAGACATTACTGCTGCACAAATTCTCTATAATGTCACTGCCATGGGGCAACTGAATTATTTTCAGCATACAAATCCAGTTTCAACATGTACTTGTTATACAAGCTTGATTCTTCTTCCCCTACACCTTCAACACGCCCCCACCCCCAATCTCAAATCCTTCCCATCTTCATTAGCAGGGTCACTGGAAAGTTAAACATAAGAAAGATGCATCTATTGTGTAAGACATGAGACAAATGCCAAACAGAAATAACAGATCCAACTACGACTGAATATAAAACAAGTAAAAATTTAATTTGCTTTAGGACTTTATAGCAAACACATGATTTTTTTCTTTATATCATATATTCATCAAATTGTCAAATATTCATCACTGAAGGCAGGAAGACAGAAGAATTTAAGGTAAAGAAATGACTTCAGACTTTTCAAATCCACAGACTGTCTAGTGATAAACTGAGGCCTGCCTCTTACAGTAAGACTCTATTATACCAACTTCCTACTTTTCTCTGACAAGGAGAAGTCAAGTTGGCTCCCACTGGGTCAAGCCCCAGGGGTAGTATGTAAAGTAAAAAATACAGAAAGCTAGGAAGAAAGCAAAAAAATCTAGAAATTCGGGAAAGGAGCGTAAAGTATGTATTCAGATCCCGGTTTCCAGAAGGGTTTATTCACTGACCGGTTCAACAAATACCTGAATGCCTGCTATATACCAGGCACTGTTTTAGGTACCAGGATATGCTGTGAACAACAAAAAATTCCTGGCCTTCACAAAGCTTAAATTCTAAGGAAGAAAGAGACAAATAATAAAGTGACCGAGTATACTGGAAAGTGACAACTGAAACGAAAATTAAAGCTGAGGAAAGGGAGTGAGGACAGGGCTGAAATTTTAGACACAGTCAGAGAGGCCTCACCGAGAAGGTAACAAATGAGAAAAGAACATATGTGACCAAATCCACTAATCCTGCAATCTAGAGAATGAGCAATCCGGACAGAGGAAACAGCAAGTGCAAAGGCTTGAGGCTCATCTGTTAGAGAAGAAAGGTGGCCACATGGGCTAAAGAGAAACTGAGAGCAACAGAAGGCTAGAAGGGAAACAATGTATGTGGGGGGAAGAAAGGTGCGGGGCACAGCTGAGGGCGGCCTACGGGGTCTTTGAGGGACTCTGACTTTTACTGTGAGCAACGCAGGCGATCACTGAGGAGTACTGAGCAGAGTTTTAAGAGAAGCTCCTATGTGGAGAATAGTTTGTAAAAGAGGACAAGGATCATGGTTTGGACAAGGGTAGTAAGAAGTGGTCGGATTCTGGATATATTTCGAAGGCAGAGCCAGTAAGATTTTCTGACAAGAAGGAAAGGAGTGAGAGAAAAAAGAGGAGAATCAGGAACGGCGGAGGCTTTTGGCACAGCCAGTGGAAAGATAAACATGCCATCAAGGGAGAGGGGGACCGGTTGGCTCAGTCGGTTAAGCGTCCCACTCATGGTCTCAGTTCAGGCCATGATCTTGCAGTTGGTCATCAGGCGCTCTGCACTGACAGAGCAGAGCCTGCTTGGGATTCCCTCTCTCTCTGTCTCTCTCTCTCTCTCTCTCTCTGCCCCCCGCTAGTGCACTCTCAAAATAAAAATAAAAAACAATTTTTTTAGAAAGGGGAGAGAAGAACTGTGAAAGAATACACTTAATGGAGAGACCGGTTCAGTTTCAGCTTCGCTGAGTTGGCAAGAAATTTGAAATATTAGCTATTCAAGAGAAGATGTGGTATACACAGCTGGATGTACGAGTCCAGGATTCAGAAATACAAAACGTTATCACACGGATTTAATTTGGGATTCTTATGTGATCCCGTATCTTTTCAAGGGATCAACTTGGGCCACAAATTTAAATATGCTTCCAAGGGGCAACCAATTCACTGCAACAGAAGTAAAACGGCGTTAGGCAGTGCTGCCCTATTCTCGAGGGACATTATCTATCCAGTGGGAAAGGCAGTCTATGATTAGCACGGACATGACCTCCCAGAAAATACCTGGCACCAAACTGCAGACATTCCAGAGACAAGTGCATATTTAAATACACCTCTGCCCTTTCCATCCCGGTTCCCACCCCCAGATTCCACTTTTACTGATGTCAGGTTTTGTTTGGCATTGCTGTCCCCGATGTCCTTCTCTCACCACATAAGATAATAATGATTCATGTGAAACTTACACTCAACAGCCATGTAAAAAAGAAACTCGCTCAATATTGTTGGCACTTCAGTTTACTTTTGCCTTCTTAACAACTGCATCTTCTTCATTCCTATTTTAACCGGCTACAAAGCTGGCCAGAAGTTGAGACTTTTTCCAATTTCAAAAGGGAAAGTCTCACATTTTATACTTAGTATAAATGTTACACTCAGTAAGCATTTTGTAATTAGCGTATATACCTCGGAGATGATTGTTTCACTATATGCGCTGCCAAAGGGAGCACAGAGATGATTTTCTTAAATGCCTAACATGGATAAGCCATTATACACCATATCTGATGAAATCTGGAGAACATAAGGCAGGCAGAAAAAGGGAAGTAAAGATTAATTTTCAGTACATGTGGACTTCTGTTAATTAACCCAACACAATGTAAACAGAAAAAAGTTTTAAACATATTTCAGTGATGTTTACAAATCAGGACAGGACTACTCAATAAAGACAGGGTCATTAATTTTTAGTACAACAGTTCAAAACCATATTGTATGGTGAACAAAAATATCTGTTGATAGGAAAGACAACGCACATTACCAAGAACCAAATACAATCAATACTTGGTCCTAAGACCCTAGAAATTCTGGAGTGGGTGGGAACAGTGACTTAATGACAAAGAAACTGTTTTGTAAACGAAACAAAAACAAATAAATACAATATTGGTCCTGCCGGCAGTTTTTGTTCCACCTTTAAAATGAGCTCACACCTATCAAAATGTGAAGTACAAGGATGGTTATCTCAAAAGACATAAGGATTATGTGGAAAGAAATAAAAGACAGCATCAGAGAGAGACAGGAGTAATCCTAAAGGCAAGAAGTAATAGCCACAGAGTTTTATCGATTGGTCTAATTTATGTGTTTCAAGAGAAAATATTCCTAAGCCGAAGTTCTTATCCTGAGATCCACTAACTTGAAAAAAACTATGAACCTCTGATTTCTGAAGGATTCTATGACCCCAACAGAGGTTAATAAGCGTCGCAATGTACTTCATTTCCATCTATAAACATATGTGTACTACCACATGACCTTGTAATAAATGTATGCATGGTACACTACCACTAGGCAAAAATGATTTTAAGAGTGGTTTCAAAAGACATGCAGGTAATTTAAAGACAATCACAACTAGATATAAAAGGTCACATAAGATTCCTATTATATGGAATATCCAGAAAAGGTAAACCCAGAGACAGAAAGATGTGATTGCCAAGGCCTTGGAGGAGGAGGGGATGTGAATAACTGCTTAAGGGGTACAGGATTTCCTTTTAGGGTGATGAAAATGTTTCAGAACCAAACAGGTGGTGGGTGCACAACACTGTGAATGCACTAAATGCCCAATTTGTTCACTTTCGAAATAGTGAATCTTAGGTTATAGGACTTTGACCTCAATAAAATACATAAAACCCTTTTGTATGAATGAACGAATGAATGAATTAAAGAAAGAAGGAAAGAAAGAAAGAAAGAAAGAAAAAAGAAAAGGAAAGGAAGGAAAAGAAAAGAAAAGAAAAGAAAAGAAAAGAAAAGAAAAGAAAAGAAAAGAAAAAAGAGAAAAGAAAAGAAAACAAAGAATAACATTTATGGTACCCCAATTTGGGGAGAAAAGAAAAAAATCAACGGGATGAAATGGGACAACACAGATAGCCTAAAATGGCTCAGTGGATTCTCATCCCTAGTGCTCAAAATAGGAGAAAATTGGAACTAAGAGTTACTAAGTGCCTACTATGTTTGGGTGTTAAGAAGGACTCATCTCCTGGGACATTCTTTTTGTCAGGGCAAAATTAAAATAAAAAACTCAGATTTCTTGAAATCTACTCTTAGGACTTGCAGGTTCATATAGTTATGTCTTCTATGTTCTTGGAGCTATAGTTAGAGAAAAGAAATTCATACTGGGGAAAATATATATATACGTACATATATGTGTGTATATATACACACATACATAATACGTATATATATATACATACATATATACATACACATACGTGTGTGTGTGTGTATTTATACACACACACACACACACACACACGTATATACACACAGAGCTAAGCTATGTTTAAGGCTTAGGTATTGTTCCATGCAATATTTAACTTGAGTTCTCGCTCAAAATAATCCTTTACAAAAATTTTCTTTACAAAACACAATGTCAGAATAAGCACCCATCCAAATAATTTAAATCATAAAATGCCAATAGCTAACCTACTCAAAAAGAAAAGAAAAAGCACAGACAATCCAATAACTGCTTTTGTGAATTACATCACAACTATTTAACTCACAAGGTTAGTAACCAGAGAAAACCCTGCTCTCACATCATGTCCTGGTCCTTTAACAGGTCTGAGCCAGTAACTGGGACCAATACAGAATTTCCTTAGGAAGCACTAAAACCACAAAACACACAAAGCATAATCTGAACTGTGGAATTCAGCTAGCTACATGAAATCAGTTTCATAAAATTTGCAAATATTTACTACATGACATTCATGTTAAATTAACATCGGTATTTTCAAGGTCAATACTATGTTTGTTCAACTTCTTGGAGTCACATTTTTGTGATATTTTTAACATCTGACTAAAGCTTCTATCATCACAAGATGCTCACACTGTTTACAAACACTCTGAAGCAGCAGCTGGTGTTCCTCAGTCACATCTTGTTACAATAAATAGAGTAGCAGTTTTAAACCCCAGGTATATTCTTTTTCTACTGATGTGTAAAGAACTCTGCTTTAACTTAAAAGTTTTTCTCCCTAATGATGGAAAAACACACAATGAAATGAAGGCAATTTAGGACAAAGTTGTAATAAGATAAAAAATACAGAGATTCTTAGGCATGCATACTGGGAGTATAGCTATCATGCTGAATGAGCGAAATGCTAAATAATAATGACCCTACTTATATCTTTCATGTAATTTTTAGTATCTTCCTATCCCGTTCAAAAAAGGCAGAAACTTACCCACACAAGCATTGAGGAATAGCCAATCAGTCTTTTTCATCCTGTTTTTAATTTGTTTTAGTTTTTTGAAGTCCACTTCAAGTTCCTCCTTACTGCCAACAGCACCAGCCAATTCGATCCTCTGAAAATCCATTTTCATTTCAGAGTCTCGTTTCGTAGCGGGAGGCGATCTTCTTTGGCTATTACCACTGCTGCAGCCGCCCCTCCATCGAGTTCTGTCTTGCTCATTTATTATTGAAGAAGCCTCATCAGTCTCTGCCAACTCTATTGCTTCAATATTATTAGGTCTGGGATGATCGCAAACAACACACTTTTTAGCCTTGGCCCAGTTTTCATACGTGCAAATAGAACAAGTCCAATGCTGGGTCCTTGTGTTCGGTTTATTTCTATCATTGTATTCCTCGCAAGGATCAACAGAAAAAGCAACTGGTCTTGAGCCAGATCCTGAGGATTGAGGAGACTCTGTGGGACTCCTGGTCCTACGCTGGGATAAGCACTGGGTACATCTGATTGCTCTTGGCCAGTTCAAATATGTGCACATGTGGCATGACCATTTATTTGCGTTTTCCATGCTGTACGAAGACTTAACCCTTGGTCTTGCACTAGAGTCTGGACATATCAAAGGACTACTTCCTCCTTCAGTGCTGGAAGGATCCCAATCTCTACCAACATCACTTGAACCGCTTTTAAATGGATCTTCTGTGATAATTGTTCCACTTGGTCTCTGGGCGCGACACATAGTACACTTGATGGCAGATGGCCAGTTTTCATACGTACAGTATTCACAAGCCCACTTAATTCCACGTTCTGACATTGTGCTCTTCTTGAAGTGAGTTATGTCAAGCAGGAAGCTATAAATAATTAGGACATGGTTATTAAAACAGTAACTACATAATTCCATCTCTGAAAACGTGCCCCAAAACCAAAGTACCCTTCAACTTCTAAAATATAAACTTCTCAGAAGATGCATGTAAGATTTAATACTGAACTATTTCTTATCCTTATTTTTCTGATTTCCATCAGAGACACCAGAGATAAGTTTCCAAAGAAAAATCTGAGACCTCGGGATTTAATGAAATTGTACTTTAGAATGCAAAAGAGATAAGCAGAAAATAAAGGGAGGTTCGTTTTTTTAAGAGGGAAGCACGTTAACACAGAGAAGCCACTAACAGAAGTTTAATTTAAGCCATCAATTTAGAAAGGTAACCAAAAATTAAGATTCAAAGAGAAAGGGAAGAACACAAGCCAAGCAACTTAAATACAGAACCATTCTCAAATTATGAACGACATCGATTCTTATGCTATCTAGGTACAGTATCATAATGTTTGATTCCTTGAAGAACTCAGAAGATCAAACAAATTCTATCATTTTTGCTAAGGAAAAGCAGCTTAAAAGCGCTATCCACTGTTCTTAATAAGTACAGGCAGAAAGAAAAATGCTCAAGAGTAATCCTTACAATCAGAAAGTGACACTGTGAAATACAGATCAAGTCCCGTGACAGCCTAACATCCTCAAAATCTAGTTGTCTGGAACACACAAAAATAAAAATTGTACATCACTGACTGGGACAATAAAAGCGACGGAACGTCCCTAGACAGCTACAGTAGCATACCTACTCCGATAGAATTCTGAATAGTCCTACTCAAAATATTTGATATTTAAGATACACTCAAAACTCAATTCATATTAAAAATATATTCAGTATTTAAGAGGTTCCTGGGATTGTACACTGGGCTTACTAACACACTAAAATGTAGACTGCATGACTTAATGCCAACTAATTTATAAATAAAGTGACTTACACAGCAAATTCAATAATGATTTTTTTTAAATGGCTTGAATGTAGACGTTGGCTACTAAAGACAGACTCTCCATTTTCTTAAATCCCTCCTAAACTAATTATCATTCTGCCACCTATTTTTAACCAGAAAAGTGAAAATCCTACGCAGAGTTAATAGAAGCTTTTGCCTCCCTTTCTCGGGGATTTTCCCTGACCTGAAAAGCTAAATCTTTCACTTTGTAAGTGTAGTATTGTGTCTCTGTCTGCCAAGTCCTCACCCCATTTATAGCGTGAACTCAGTTAAAAGGACAAATTCACTACAAGAAAGGCTATTATTTAAAAGCTAAAACAAAAATCACTTACTAAGGTTTTAGTTTCCATGCTATAACCTCCACCTTGCACATGGTTAGAATAAAGTACAGTTTATAAATCAGACCAAAGACCAGATTCAGTCTTCATGCTGGCTCAGATTCTGACTTCCTCAGGAGACACTGGCAAAGCGTGCTAAGTAGTTCTGTGTGACTGTGAATAGCTAGTCCTGTAAAGGAAACCAAAACTGAGTTTCACTTGAAGCCTACTTTATCCAGAAGTATTTTTTTTAAGTCTGTATTTTAATCCTACTCATTTCTTTTAATAATGGACAACCGTATTTAGCATTTTAGTTTGACGCAGCAATAAAATTAGTAAACTGATCGGGCTAGTCCGTGAAATCAGACATGGGAAAGACATTTTTCTCCAAACCTTTAAGTGTGCATGTATGTGCACTAATGTTATCGTTAAGATTAACTTGGTAGTGCTAATAAGCCAGTTCGTACCTGTGTTGCTTGTTATTACTTGAGAGAGAAACGTGGTATAAACATGTAAATGAGAAAAGGGAGAAAACAAATATTGCTTATATTTAGCTTTGAAGTCTTTTTTGCCTTAAGCAACTATGCTTTTTTCCTAACCCAGGTTATTTATATTGCTTAGATTTTGACATTTAAGTTGTACACGCTAATTACACACAATCTAACACCAGGCCAAAGTGTGTTAAGAGCAAGGAACTATCTTATGAACAACCATAAGATGGACAATCGAATTTAATGGCAATTTTCATATTCATTAGTCAGTTTTCTTCCTTTAGTTTCTCAGGAATGAAATATAAACAACTTGGCTCATTCCATTTGAAAATAAAATGACCAAGGAGAAAACTTATCGTGACAAACAAATGACATAATAAATATATATCCAGGGCTACCATAAGTAATTTCAGTATTTCATTTAAAACATTCACATTCTGGGGTGCCTGGGTGGCTCAGTCGGTTAAGTGTCCAACTTTGGCTCAGGTCATGATCTCACAGTTCATGAGTTCAAGCCCTGCATCGGGCTCTCTGCTATCAGCAAGGGGCCCACTTTGGATCCTCTGCACCTCCACCGCTTGTACTCTCTCAAAAATAAACATTTAAAAATAAAATAAAATATTCACATTCAAAATTTCATGCTTGCTTTGGTAAGTCTGTCTTCTATGTTTGCAGGCTCAACTGAACAGCTTGCGACCTTACATTATCTTAGCAAATCTTCACGGGACTAATGTGCCAGCGTAACACATTTAAATGTCCATGTCTGGGGCGCCTGGGTGGCGCAGTCGGTTAAGCGTCCGACTTCAGCCAGGTCACGATCTCGCGGTCCGTGAGTTCGAGCCCCGCGTCAGGCTCTGGGCTGATGGCTCGGAGCCTGGAGCCTGTTTCCGATTCTGTGTCTCCCTCTCTCTCTGCCCCTCCCCGTTCATGCTCTGTCTCTCTCTGTCCCAAAAAAAATAAATAAAAAACGTTGAAAAAAAATTAAAAAAAAAAAAAAGATTTCTTAAAAAAAAATAAATAAATAAAATAAATGTCCATGTCTGACAAAAAGCAAATAAAAAACTGCCATAAAAATAAAGAATCATTGTCATATATGCCTGGCAAACAGCCTCCCTCTTCAAAAACCCAGGTAACGAAGCAATCCCAAAACCATGCCAGAAAGTTTAAGGTAAGTGCATTATATTAGATAATGACATATACAGTATCAACTCTATGGGAAATTTAGACTTTGTAGAAATACTGTTTTTAATGTTTTTTGTTTGTTTATTTCTGGGGGGGGGGGGGGGGGGTGGTGTGCAGAGAGAGAGGGAGACACAGAATCCGAAGCAGGCTCCAGGCTCCAAGCTGTCAGCACAGAGCTCGATGCGGGGCTCGAACTCATGAACCGCAAGATCATGACCTGAGCCAAAGTCGGACACTGAACGGACTGAGCCACCCAGGTGCCCCAAAATACTGTTTTTCAGTAACTGAAAACTAAAATTCATTGGAGAGGATTATCTGAGACAGCCATTTGTACATGTTGTAATCAGTAAATGGAATGGGAGAGTAAAGAAAGATAACATCAGCTCAACTATGATTTTGCATTATTGAGATGAAACTAAGTACACTTTTTCTTTCAGGCATCAAAAATCCCCAAAAAATTCATAAACTGATTTTTAATAGCAATCAGCTGTGAGAGTTAATATTGTACAGCAAAACAAAACTGTTACTAAATACCTTTTTAGTTACCATATAGTCATATACTCAAGTAAATTTAATTTACAAGTCTAATTTTACATGTAACACAGATTTTCAAATTCTAGCCAATGAATCATACTTCAATTAATTGGTACAATAAAAAGCAAAAATAAAATCTGTACAATCTGGACCCTTTTTAAGCAGAACCAGACAAAATTGCTACTCTTCACAAACAAATAGTCCTTGGTTCGAATGCAATACCCATCCATGGACCAAAACGTCCACGAATCCATTTGTGCATCAAGCTCTATCTATAGACAGACTGAATAATGTCTTCAAGTATATCAACCATTTTCTAAACTGGTAACTGCTTTCAGTTATATATCTGCCACTTCAAATAATAATAAAGGCACAAGTATTACGGGTATATGAATTAATGACCAGGGAAAAGGAGAGGCTAGAAACGAAACATTTTTTATACTGTCATGCTTAATAATGAATTACTTAGGCCATATTTGTGAAGCATTACCAAACACTGTAGGAAAAATATACCTATATGAAAGGCAATTCCTCAAAATTGCAGCCACCCTACAAATTCTCCCAACCACCTAGTAAAACCCTATGAAAGAAAACTGGCGGAGTGAAATAATCCTCATCAAGTACAAACTACTTAAAAAACAGAGAAGCTCAGTTGCCAGTTATTTCCAAATGAGAAGTCATCCAAATGAAGGACTAATAGCAGTCTTTAAGGCTTTTTATTAACTTTAAAGTCTATATTCAGTAATATAAATATTAACTCATCAGTGTAAATTGTTGATATAAACATTAATTAACATAAAACTGTGGAAATTTACAAATGCTCAGGAAGCATCTTAGGGAATATAGATGAAAGTTACAACTAGCATGATATTCCAAGCATGCTGAATTTCTAGTATGTTACAGGATCACATGGTAATTCTGAACTGCAATATTTATAAATAAGAAGTACTACTTAACTCTCAAGCCAAAAATCCCACAGTCATACCCTCTTTTCTCCTCCACCTCTTTCTCATCACTCTCTCTCCTCACAAGAGAGGAAACTGGCCTTGAGCAAGATCTTGAAGACTGAGTACATGGTGAACCCTCTATCCACAAATATGACCTCATTTCAGGGCTCCAACAGCTTATCACATCCTACATTAAACCTCTTATCTTCCTTTCACGGCCAACTCCTAACCCAGACTTCCCCACTATCCATTAAGGACACCATGAAGACCTCTGCACCCCACACAGAAGAAACACAGAATCCTCTTGAATTCTGCCTTGCCCAGCCCCCTCCGATTCTCACTAGTGGCTTCTGTCCAATCAGTTGCTTTCTTCCCCATTCCCACCGTCATCAACCCTTCTCAGTTCAGGTCAGAAGTACTATAATAGCTTCCTAAGCGCCTTGCCTTTCTAAATCCAGCCAGCTTACTGTTACCAGAAAAATCCTCCTAACAGCAAGGCCCTCTTTCAGAAGCTCTTCTGCCGCAGTATAAATTCCCACCTCCTTCCCACCACACACACAGCCCACCTCACAGACTCACTCCCAAACATATCACACATGCCCAGCCACCTGCACGTACCCGACCGGCGCCCACACCCAAACCAGACACCAAGGCACTACCTTAAAAACACAAGCAAAACAGACACACACACTCAACTTGCAGCAAATCCCACCCCTTCTTTAAAGCAGTGTTCAAGTCTCCTCTCTCTCATGGGTTTTTTCCAAACTAGTTCAAGTACACTCCAAGCAACCACACTTCTGTTGGCATTTGGCACTTACTGTATTTCCTCTCGAGGCTAGTTTCTGGAATACGGATTTGCATGTGTGTTCCCTGTATAATTCCCTGCCTTCAGTTTTCAATCAGATAGCCGAGCCTTCAAAAACTGTGGGTCAGGGCATCAAGAGGCATGAAATGTGGGCGAGCCTTGTGTTTATAAAACCCACAGAACAGACCACACTGAGGGCCCTGGAAAAAGAAGCCAGGAGTGGAGCTTAGAGCAATTTCAGGCAAAAAAAGAGAAATTCTACAGGATGGGATCCACTCCTGTGGCAAGACCTCAGTAGACAGCGTCCACTGCTAACAGCTAGGTGTCAAACCATAGGCACTCATGAGCTGGTTAACTATTCAAGGCCTGCAATGGAAAGGACACAAGCACAAAAACTTGTGCAATCATTAAATACCTGCTGAAAGTGCTAAGTGTATGCAAAATTTTATGAAAATAATCAAGAATTAGATCTCAAATATGTCCTGACCCTCCTATACAGAGATCACAATTATCTACGTCATTTGTATCTAATGAGTAGATTTAAGTTAAACATACTTGCTAAGGTCCCTTTCCAAGAATTTGTGGACAAGCTGGACAAAGTAAATTGAGTTAAAATAACAAAGGTTAAATAACACCTGCCATGATGACTTTGGTCTTACCGACACTGTACCTGATTAAATGAGCCAATTACCCATACAACTAGTACATCTAACTTCATTCCAACCAAAGTCCCTGAAATAAAACAAAGAATATAAAGTTTACATTTTAACATGTGAACACTGCATAATTAGGAAAAACCATAATAAAAGCTACAATTCTAATAGCTTTTCTTCCAAACCAGTTAGCAATCCATTGATTAGAATGGAAGATCCATAGACACAAAATTTATAAACTGTGTCAAAAATCCTGCACAAAAGTAATGCTCTTTCTTTTAATCTACTCTCTATTCTTTTCAAGAGGAATTCTATCCCTCTAAGCATGTACTAGAGTTTTGTTTGTAATCTTGCCAACCTACTCTATACTCTTTACTTCCGAGACAGTAACAGAAATAATACACACACACCTATACATACGTACATATATACACATATATATGTGAATACGTATCTTGAGCTCCTATACAAGTTTCAGAGATTTCACAGGTCAATCATGTACCCCACATAATAATTCCAAACAACAAATTTAACAACCTATGACAAGTTACCAAAGGTCTACAATGCTCAGGGCATCTGCAATCCAATTAGATGAAACAGGACTATGGTTTTCTTAAATATGTATGGAAGTGGGGTGATTATCTCCAAGAGTGCATATCAACCCAGCATTTAAAAAATAACACCTTTGGGGCGCCTGGGTGGCTCAGTCGGTTGAGCGGCCGACTTCGGCTCAGGTCATGATCTCGCAGTCCGTGGGTTCGAGCCCCGCGTCAGGCTCTGTGCTGACAGCTCAGAGCCTGGAGCCTGTTTCGGATTCTGTGTCTCCCTCTCTCTCTGACCCTCCCCCGTTCATGCTCTGTCTCTCTCTGTCTCAAAAATAAATAAACGTTAAAAAAATTTTTTTAAATAAATAAATAATAAAAAATAACACCTTTTGCAAGAACTACAAAGATGCTACCTCATTTAGAATTTGACTTCTTTCCAGGCACCTGGGTGGCTCAGTCAGTTAAGCATCCAACTCTTGATTTCGGCTCAGGTCATGATCTCACAGTTCATGGGATTGAGCCCCAAGTCAGGCTCTGCAATGACAGCACGGAGCCTGCTTAGGATTCTCTCTCTCCCCCTCTCTCTGCCCCTCCCCCGCTCAACACACAGCCTCATGCATGCGCTCTCTTTCTACCCCCTTTCAAAATAAACATCTTTTTAAAAAAGAATTTGATTTCTTTCACTATCCTATTCTCTGTTCATACGAAACAGATTAATCCCAATTAACAAAGTATCCATAGAAACAAAGATTTCATTACTATACCTAGCCCAACAAAAAGGCCATCCTTTTGCCAAACACCATGGATGTTGTTATTTGTGGGCTACAGGAAGGAGGGGTACAAACTTGGAACTTTTAGACAATCAATGAGTTCTATGTAAAAGAAAGAAAAAGATGTGAAAATCTGGGAGAACCAAATGGATGAAATATTCCAAGGCAAAACAAACTCAGAGGCACCATCTAATCCAAAAGTATCTTTTTTCCAAAACTTTAACTTTGCCCAAATTTGTTGTTTTGATTAACTTCCATTCCACTTATTTTAATTAAAACCCTTATTTTATATGGGGTGCCTGGCTGGCTCAGGCAGTGGAGCACATGACTCTTGATCTCAGGGTTGTGAGTTCAAGACCCACGGTGGATGTGGAGATTACTTAAAAATAACACTTTCCAAAAAAACACTTATTGTATAAGCCCAAGTTATTTACAAATGTTATTTACTAATAACGTAAAGTCATTCAATCTGATCATTTATCTCAAGATTCCTTGGGGCGCCTGGGTGGCTCAGTCGGTTGAGCGTCAGGCTTCGGCTCAGGTCATGATCTCACGGTTCGTGAGTTCAAGCCCCGCGTCGGGCTCTGTGCTGACTGCTCTGAGCCTGGAGCCTGCTTCAGATTCTGTGTCTCCCTCTCTCTGACCCTCCCCTGTTCATGACCTGTCTCTGTCTCAAAAATAAAAAAAAATAATAAAAAAAAATAAAAAAGATTCCTAGTGTAATGAATAACAGGAAAATAGGATGGAGATTTTATAATTTGGGGTTTACATCGCAGAGACAAGGAGAACAAGTAGGCAAAGGTTTATTAGCAAAGGGCAACCTGGGAAGGAATGCCAAAGATAGCAGCAAGCTGACCGCACTGCTTACCCAATCATTAGAAATGAATGAACCTCTAGGACAACTCTATTTCACAATTTTTCCAGGATCAGCTTTATCCAACTAAGAAAATAGCTAAAATTTAGGCATTTACTGCATGCCAGACATGTTCTAAGCACTGTACAGAACCCTATGAAACAGGTACTATTATTATCACCAAATTTTAAGATTGGAAACAACAGAGAAGTTGAGTAACTTGCCCAAAATCACAAAGCTACTAAGTGGCAGAGCCAGGGTTTGAACCCAGGCATTCTGGCTCCAAAGTCAGCACTACACTACACACACCATGTGATAAATAATATATTTATACTGCAGCCCATAGTCACTTGTTCCCATTACCTAGAATTTAGACTATTAATAAACTGCAATGAGTTTCTAACTAAGCAGTCCCTTCCTAGAGGACTAGGACATAAAATATTTAAACAAGCAAACTTAGAAAAACTTATTTAACACACATTTTGCTCAAATTTTTGTTTTACAACTACACAAAATATTCACACAGCGTATCTAGACTGAATTACCACAAAACATCTGAAAAGTTGAGCAATAAGCAGAACGTTAAAAAGTCATTTACAAAACAAGATATACTAAATTTAGCATCTAAAATTGAGTGAAAAAAGACAGCTTGGGAATATTCACCATGGTTCTAGGCTATAAAATACCTTAAGGGTTTTTGGGGTTTTGTATATTTTTTAATTTTGGAGGCAATCCCTGAAGAAGAAATTATGAAAGCCAGTTTGACTTCTCTTAAACTAACACACTAATCCAAAAGAAACCACAGTATATCGATTAAAAATACACAAAAGGCTTCCATTCTCATTTACACAATTGGAAAAAGTCTCTGTAAATGACAGTGTATGAATTGCAGCACTCATACGTGGTCCTGTTTTAAAGGAAAGCAAAGACTGTGAGATAGTAAGTAAATGAATTTTATCTCAGAGCCTCAACTCTCTCAACTGTAAAAAAAAAAAAAAAAAAAAAGAATTAAGAGGCATCTGGGTGGCTCGGCAGGTTGAGCCTCTGACTTCAGCTCTGGTCATGATCTTGCAGTTCATGAGTTCAAGCCCTGCATCAGGCTTGCTGCTGTCAACACAGAGCCCACTTCAGATCCTCTGTCCCCCTCTCTCTGTGCCCCTCCCCCGCTTGCACTCTAGCTCTCAAAAATAAATAAACTGTTTTAAAAAAATGAATTAAGATAATCACAAAAGGGACACCTGGGTGGCTCAGTTGGTTAAGCATCCGACTTCAGCCCAGGTCATGATTTCCAGATCTGTGGGTTCGAGCCCCATGTCAGGCTCTGTGCTGCTAGCTCAGAGCCTGGAGCCTGCTTCACATTCTTTGTCTCCCTCTCTCTCTGCCCCTCCCTTGCTCATGTTCTGTCTCTCTCAAAAATAAACATTAAAAAAAAAATTTTTTTAAGAAATTATTAAAATTTTAAGATGTGATTAACAGTGTGGTATCTATGCCCTTAAAAAAGTCCTCTTCTCGGGGCACTTGGGTGGCTCAGATGGTTAACTGTCCGACTTTGGCTCAGGTCATGATCTCACAGTTCATGAGTTCGAGCTCCACGTCAGGCTCTGTGCTGACATCTCGGAGCCTGGAGCCTGGAGCCTGCTTCGGATTCTGTGTCTCCCTCTCTCTCTGCCCCTCCCCTGCTCATGCTTGGTCTTATAAATAAATGAATGAATGAATGAATGAATGAACAAACAAACAAACAAACAAACAGTCCTCTTCTCCTACTGAAATATTTACAGTGCCATAAAATGTCTGGAATTTGCTTTAAAATATTCCATGAGGAGGAAGTAAGAGGAACACAAATGAAATAAGACTGGCTATGGATTAGTAACTCAGTGATGGATACATGAGAATTCATTCTCCTAGCCTCTCTGTATGTACGTTTGAAGTTTTTCATAATGAAAAATGTTTAAATCTATAAGGAAAGTACCAAATGCTGTTCAAGACTGAGAAGTAAGGCTCAGACTACTAGACAAGGGGCAGGAAGCAATACACTGTATAGTATTCAGACTGCTGCTACTCAAAACTTGGTCCAGGAGCCTGTGATAGTCTACACGCTGCTTACTGGTCTGTAGAGAAACTGAGAATAAGCATTTTCAAACTTTTGTAGCAATTTTACAGAACAATTATATTTGACTGCTGAATCTAATAATAAAATATCTGGGCTTGTGTTTGAAAAGCAATGTCAAAACATCTGGAAAACTTACAAATATAGCTTCTTTCTACAATTTGCAGGTACAGTTCACAAAATAGAGGAAATATATCAAAATATGTACCAGAGTTTATTTCATCCTAAGCTTGAACAGATGAATATCACACTTCACAAAACTAAAAGTTAAAAAGTGATAAAAACTTGTCTTTTCAATGTCTCATGAACATAGATGCAAAAATTCTCAACATTAGCAAATCAAATCCAACAACGTATAAAAAGCATACACCACAACCAAGACTGTTTATCCCAGATGTGCAAAGTTAGTTCAATGTTCAAAAAATCAATTAACATAATCCTTCATATCAACAGACCAAAAAAACCCAAAAAACCAAAACCAAAAAAAAAAACCACGATCACATGAATACATGCAGAAAAGGCATCTGACAAAATCCAACACTCATTCATGAAGGGGGGGAAATGCTCAGCAACCTAGAAATACAGAGGGACTTCCACAACACGATAAAGCATGTACAAAAAACCAACAGGTAACACCATATTTAACAGTGAAAAACTAGAAACTTTCCTACTAAGATCAGTAATAAGGCAAGGATGTTCCCCTCATCACTCTGTTCAACACCGAATTGGAAATTCTAGCTAATGTTATAAGAGAAAATTAAAAGTACACAATTTTGGCTCAGGTCATGATCTCACAGTTTGTGGGTTAGAGCCTGGCGTCTTGGGATTCTCCCTCTTTGCCCCTCTCCCACTCTCGCACGTGCATGTGCGCTCCCTCTCTCTCTCTCGAAACAAATGAACACTTAAAAGTACGCAAGTTGAGAAGAAATAAAATTGTCTTTATTCACAGATGATAGGATTGTCTATGTAGAAAATAAAATAAATACACAAACCCTCAACAAAACGACTCAGAGCTACTAAGTGGCATAACATGGCTGCAGGACACAAGGTTCATATATAAGTCAACTGCTTTCCTAATACCAGCAACGAACAAATGGAATTTGAAATTAAAAACATACCACCATTTACAGTTAACACCCACCAAAACTGAGACACTCGGGCATAAATCTAACAAAATACATACAAGACCTATGTGAGAAAAACTAAAAACTGATGAAAGAAGAAATCAAAGAGGTGCTAAATAAACGGAGCATTCCATCTTCATGGACGGGCAGACTCAATACTGTCAAAATCTCAATTCGTTACTGATAGGAATGCAAAACGATACAGCCACCCAGGAAGAGCGTTTGACAGGTTCTTACAAAACCATACGTGCTCTTACCATACAATCCAGCAATTGTGCACCTTGGTATTTAACCCAAAGGAGCTGAAAACATGTCCACATCTGCATACAGATGTTTACAGCGGCTTTTTTCATAACTGCCAAAACATGCAAGCAACCAAGATGTCCTTCAGTAGGTGCAACACATGAGCTGAAGTGAACAGATAAACTGTGGTACGATGAAATATTATTCAGCACCAAAAAGAAGGGAGGGATCAAGCCACAAAAAAGACAGAAAGGAGGGGCACCTGGGTGGCGCAGTCGGTTAAGCGTCCGACTTCAGCCAGGTCACGATCTCGCGGTCTGTGAGTTCGAGCCCCGCGTCAGGCTCTGGGCTGATGGCTCGGAGCCTGGAGCCTGTTTCCGATTCTGTGTCTCCCTCTCTCTCTGCCCCTCCCCCGTTCATGCTCTGTCTCTCTCTGTCCCAAAAATAAATAAAAAAAATGTTGGAAAAAAAAAAAAAAAAAAAAAAAAAAGACAGAAAGGAACCTTAAACACCTATTACTAAGTAAAAGAAGCCAATATGAAATGACTATGTACTGTGTGATTCCAACTATAGGACATTCTGGAAAAGCAAAACTATGGAGACAATAAAAAGATCAGACAGAGGTTGCCAAGAGTTGGGAGGGACGGATGTACAGGCAGAGCACAGACGACTTTTAGGGTCGTGAAAATGTGCTGTATGACACTATAACGGTGGATACTTGTACATTCTATGGGTTTTAACACATATAGAGAGTAAACCTTAGTGTAAACTATGGAATCTGGTTGATATATCAACAATTTTAACAAACCATACCACTCTGTTGTGGATGATATCGGGGGAGGCTATGCATATGCTGGGGCAGAGGATATAAGGGAACTCTCTATACTTGCTGTTCAATTTTGCTATGAACCTAAACGACTCGAAAAGTAGAGTCTATTTTTAAAAATCGGTTTCTTAGTGTTTTTTAGTCACTGACATACAGGAAACACTTTCCTTAAAAAAAAAAAAAAAAAAAATCAGTTCTCAAAGAATGACGGGAGTTTTAAAAGGCCACGGGAACTTTTGGTTTGAACCTAAAGCTGCTCCAAAAAGTAAAACGAAATTTGGAATATATTCACATCTAAAAATCTTAAATTAAAAAAAAAAAAAAAAAAAGGACACAGAAATTAGTATGAAGCGCTCCCACTGGCCAAATCTGGATCAACTGGAGTATCACCATAAACAATGACAATAAAGATTTTAAAACACTGACTAAAATAAAAATCTGTAATCTACACAGACACTGATACACGCAAATAAGTAAATGAGCGAAAGCTCTTCCTTACGATAAAAATCCAACTAATAAATGCAAAAAGAGTAACTGGATTAGAAAATCACCTTTTGGCAAACTTCAATAGATGTTAAACTAGTCCACGTTGACAATTAAAACAACCATCAATGGATGTTAAAACTAGAGAGTGAAAATTTGAGGATTAACCAGATATTTAAACAGTCTCCAAGTATCTCTCCACAACAGTAACTAGTATATTACAAAATCTGATAGATAACACCATAACCAAATAATCAAAAGTTAATCACACTATTAATGACATCATTTGCCTCCTGCCATGCTATATGAAGAACATAACATCACTTCTGCGGAATTCTTGTCAAAAAGTACATAATCTGACTCCAAATATCAGACACACCATATTAAGAGACTTTCTACAAAACAAGTAGTCCTAGAGTCTTCAAAAACATCAGTATCATGAGAGACAAAGACTTTCCTGTTCCAATTAAAGGAGCTTATAAAAAACATGGCAACAGACTGCAATACATAATCTGAGATTTTCTTTTACCTTTATAAAGAACATTAATGGAACAATCGACAAAATATGAGAGAAATCTGTAGAATCTTTTTCTTATTAAGAATTACATAATGGGGCATCTGGGTGGCTCAGTGAGTTAAGTGCCCAACTCTAGATTTTGGCTCACAGTTCGTGAGATCAAGCCCCAAGTCAGGCTCTACACCAAGAGCCCAGAGCCTGCTTGGGATTCTCTCTCCCACCCCTACCTCATTGGTGTGCACGCACACTCTCTCTCTAAATAAATAAACATTAAAACAAAACAAAAACAAAAACAAAAACAAAAAGGAATCTTAGGGGCGCCTGGATGGCTCAGTCAGTTGAGTGACTCTTGACTTCAGCTCGGGTCATGATCTCGCGGTTCAGGAGTCTGAGCCCTCCATCAGGCTCCACACTTGACCGCGCAGAGCTTGCTTGGGATTCTCTCTTTCTCCTCTCTCTGCGCTCCACCTCTCTCAAAATAAAATTTTCTAAAAAAAATTACTGTTCTTTAAAAAAAAAAGAGAAAAAGAATTACATGATAAATATCAAACAACGTTAATTTCCTGATTTTGATCAGTATATTGTGGCTGTGGAGCAGAAAGCGCTTATTTTTTAGGAAATATACACTGTAATATTTAAGGGTAAAGGGGGATCAAGTCTGCAAATGATTTTCGAACAGTTCTGGGCAAACTATGTATTTGTTATTTTTATATATCCACATCACACAATAAATCTTACAATTTACAAAATACCGGGTGGCTCATCTGGTTAAGCATTCAACATCGGTTCAGGTCATGATCTCATGGTTCTTGAGTTTAAGGCCCAAGTAGGGCTTTCTGCTGTCAGTGCAGAGCCTGCTTCAGATCCTGTCTACCTCTCTCTCTGCCCCTCCCCACGTACTCTCTCTCTCTCTCTCAAAAATAAACATACATTTAGAGGAAATAAATTTACAAAATACTTATACATCATTTTTAATCTGACAAAAAACCATGTAACAGGTACAGAAGAGCTCTTTCAGCAGAAAATAAATCTGCCTCCTATATCCTAAACATTCCTCAAGAATTAGCCCTTCTTTCCACACCTCTCACCAAGCCCCAGTTCATCGTTTCTTCCCTCAACTGTTTTCCTAACTGGTCTTCCTATCTTCGTACTCCACATCTCTACCAGAATGGTAGAAAAGAAAGAAAAAGGAAAAAAAAAACCTGATGTTGCTATTCTGTAGCTCTGAAATTTTTAACAATATCCTACTGAAGTTAAAAATCCTAAACAGGGCATAAAAGGTCCTTCCTGACGGTCTTCAAGTATCTCCTAGGTCACTCTGCCAAACACAAACACATAAGCACTTCGAGAATACCCTAGAATATTTTCCTTTAGTGATTCACTAATGCCTTTCACCGAAGTGTTGCAAGAGTGAAATCTAATTTACTACGGGAAGACCAGAGTTCCATCTCTTGATATTCATATTCATTTCTCTCATATACAGGAAAATGCACTGCACTTCTTAGATCCAAGTTCAAGTCCCTCTCCACCCCTTACAGAATCTGGAATGTTGGCCAAAACCTTAAGACCCAAGCATCTCATTAAAAAAAATTATGATAATAATGCCACACCTGTCTTTAAGTAGGGGCTAAAACCAATAACCTCAAATCCCTATCCCATAATTAATATCACCAACAACTGCCAGCTTGAAATAATACCACTTTAAATTCTGTATGGAGCTTTATGTCACAGAACACTTACATTATTTCACTGAGTCCTAAGAACCCTCAGGTACTTCCCCCTAACGTACCCTAGAATCTCCCTGAGGTACAAGTATATTCATTTTAATGACAAGGGATCTGGGGCTCCAGGAAAGGCAAAATGACTTGCCCAGGGTCACAAAGCTTTAGCAAGTAAACCCCAGATTCTGACTCTCATTTTTTTTCCCTCAATAGTGCACCACAGCCTTCCACAATTATGGAAACATTTCCCTAGAACGAAACATGAATATTAGATAGCAAGACAGGCTGACTTCATAGTCACTGTCTCTAGCCCCCACACGGTACCGACACTACCTCCAAAACAAATCCAGAATCTTCGCTTTCCTCCAGGACGCCCTACCATGCCCCTAGCCCCAGCCACCATCACCTCTCCCGCAGACTACCTCAAAGCCTCCCACCAGTCTTACTGTTTTCTACTCTACCCACCGTCTTCACATGGAAGCCAGATGGATCCTTTAGGAGTGTAAACCAGATCACAACACAAGGACTTAAAATCCTGATGGTTTCCCAATCCACTCACAAGTGAATTAAAATTCACCAGCCTTTCTCGAAAATCTTTACATAAAAGTAGACTTCCTTCTGTCCCTTTCACCAGCGTGCTCAATCTCACATTAAGAGTTTGTATCCGAAATCTCCTCTGCCTAGAATGAGCTTTCCCCAGATTTCATATGGCCAGCTCTTGTCACTGAGGTTTTGGTTTAAATACCACCTCCGCAGGAAGATTTTCCCTGGCCGCTCAGTCACATCCACATCACCCTGCTTGCATATCTGCACAGCACTTACCAATATCTGGGGATTTTTCCCTTGTTTGCTCCTTGACCGCTCTTCATACTAGAACGTAAATACAAGCAACAGTGCCTGTCTTGTTCCCATGACTATCTCAACACCCAGTATAGTTGCTTTCTGAACAGTGAATGGGCCATTACTAAATGTTGCAATTTCAGTAGCCTTTGTAAAGTGTTTTATGTAATCTACTTTCTGAAAATCCTAAACAACTTCAGAGCACACAATAGGTGCCCAATAATTAATCTGCTCAAAGAACTTCTACAAAATCAAATGCCTTCAGATTTTCAACTTAGTAACATCTCCCACATATTCCTCCACATACACAGAGACACAGCAACAGGAGACAGACTGCTTCTCTCTTCCCACCTGTGAAGATGATCCATTCCAAACAGATCACTCCACCCTTGTAATCGCCAGCCCCTTGACAATACTAGCTCTGGGGAAAGCGAGGCAGGGACTGGAAAGGCATGCCTTTCCAGCCTCATCCACATGCTGTAGCTATACTGAACCCTCTGGCTGGTCCTTAATCATGACATAATTCTCATGTCTCCTTCACTCACAGGCTTGCTTCTGCATAGGATGTTTGCCCACTCCCGCCCCCCATTCTTATCTGGTTTTAGAAACCTATTACTTCTTTGAAGACCAGCTTAAATGTTCCCATCTCTGTAAAGCTCTTCCTGACCCAAACCTAACCTTGTGCTAACTCAGTCACTTCTTCACCACTTCATAGCACTTACTTGTGTGAATTATGATTTTTTTCCAATGGCTGCCTGTGAAACATTCACCTTTATGTCTTTGTAAGCAGTGTCTGCTATGCGACAGCCACTTACCATTTAGGCAATAAAAGCAAGTACTAAATATTCTACTCGTATCAAAGGATGGCAGTCCAAAACAACATCAGTCAAAACCAGTTCTGCAAATTGCTATAGCTTCCCTTTTGAAAACAAACTTTAGCTTCATTAAACACCGAGAAATGAATTTTTTATAATAAAAATTTATAGAAACAAACTACCCACCCGAACCAAAAAAAGCAAAGGATATACAAGTGGTGTTATATGATGCCTTCCCTTCAGGATTTCAATCACAAGTGTACTGCTGCAACTTAACGTGCAACACTAAGTAGAGATCCCTTTCTCCATCTGCAAAATATGGACAATTTCTTCATCTATCCAGGGAATACTGTCCTGCAATAATCAATTTATAGTTGAGAATAATTGCATTATTAAAGCTAAGGAAGTTTCAGAAAATGGTGCTGGGACGACCAGATAGCCACCTCCAAAAGCACTGTTGGACCCCCACCTCATACTATGTACAAAACTTAAAACTATCATGGATCTAAATGAAAAAAACTACAACTATAAAATTCTTAGAAGAAAACATAGATGCAAATCTTCTGCACCTTGGATTGGCCAATGGCTTCTTAGAGACAACACTGAAAACACAAGTAAAAGAAACCATAGATAAGCTGGACTACATCAAAATTAAAATCTTTGGTGTAGGGGCACCTGGGTGGCTCAGTCGGTTGAGCGGCCGACTTCAGCTCAGGTCATGATCTCACGGTTCGTGAGTTCGAGCCCCGCGTCGGGCTCTGTGCTGACAGCTCAGAGCCTGGAGCCTGTTTCAGATTCTGTGTCTCCCTCTCTCTGACCCTCCCCCGTTCATGCTCTCT
The DNA here is from genome assembly GCF_018350215.1 of Panthera leo. Lineage (NCBI taxonomy): Eukaryota > Metazoa > Chordata > Mammalia > Carnivora > Felidae > Panthera > Panthera leo. Next base: position 79,911,422 of record NC_056689.1, on the reverse strand, counting down.
CTCTCCCTGTCTCAAAAATAAATAAACGTTAAAAAAAAAATTTTTTTTTTAATCTTTGGTGCTTCAAAGCATACCAATAAGAAAGTGAAGGGGCGCCTGGGTGGCGCAGTCGGTTAAGAGTCCGACTTCAGCCAGGTCACGATCTCGCGGTCCGTGAGTTCGAGCCCCGCGTCAGGCTCTGGGCTGATGGCTCGGAGCCTGGAGCCTGTTTCCGATTCTGTGTCTCCCTCTCTCTCTGCCCCTCCCCCGTTCATGCTCTGTCTCTCTCTGTCCCAAAAATAAAATAAAAAAAAAAAAAACGTTGAAAAAAAAAAGAAAGTGAAAAGACAGCCCACAGAAAAGGAGAAAATGCATGCAAATCCTGTATCTGACTTGTAGCCAGATTACATAAAGAGCTCTCACAACTCAAGAATGAAAAGACAAATAACCCAACTGAAAAAGGACTGGAGTAACATTTCTCCAAAGAAAATTTACAAATGGCCAATATGCACATGAAAAAATGCTCAATACTATTAGTCATTAGGGAAATGCAAATAAAAACGAAGGGATATCACTTCACTAGGATGGCAATAATTAAAAAAACGGTAATAAGTATTCAGGATGTAGAGAAACAGAACCCTCATTTGGTGCTGGGAAATGTAAAACGGTGCAACCACTTTGGAAAACAATCTAGAAGTTCCTCAAAGATTAAACACAGAGTTACCATACGTTCCAGCAATTCCACCTGCAGGTACATACCCAAAAGAAATGAAAACTTAAGCCCACACAAAAACTTGCACACAGATATTCATGGCAGCATACTTCATAACAGCCAAAAAGTAGAAACCACCTAAATGTCCATCAATCAATGAATGCATAAACATAAGCAAAATGTGCTACATCCATACAACAATTAAATAATTCAGCCATAAAAAAGGGGTACTGATACATGTTACAACAGGGATAAACCTTGAAAATATTATGCTAAGTGAACGAAGGCAGACACAAAAGGTGACATAGTGTATGATTCCACTTACATGAAATGTACAGAATAGGCAAATCCACAGAGAAAGAGAGATTAGTGGTTCCCAGGAACTGAGGCAAAAGAGGGAGGGACTGGTTAATGGGTACAGTCTTTCTGGGGGGGTGATGAAATGTTCTGGATAATGGTGATGGCTACACAACTTTTACAATACACTAAAAACCAATGAATTACATACTTTACAAGGGTAAATTTTATAGTATATGAAATAAATTTCAACGAAATGGTTACTTTAAAATTAAGAAAAAGTCGGTTAAGCGTCTGACTTCGGCTCAGGTCATCATCTCACCATTCGCGGGTTCGAGCCCATGTCGGTCGGGCTCTGTGCTGACAACTCAGAGCCTGGAGCCTGCTTCAGATTCTGTGTCTCCCTCTCCCTCTGCCCCTCCCCTGCTCGTGCTGTCGCTCTCTCTCAAAAATAAACAAACATTAAAAATTTTTTAAAAAGAAAAAAAAAGGAAAGCTATGCAACTGATTTCCAACAATGCTTTATACATTCAAATATTTTTTATTTATGTGAATTCAAGCCACATAAAATTCTGACTTACCAAATGGTAAAAAACCCAAATTATGTTTTGTTGGTTAGGAGAGATTGGGACAGTCTGCCCTCAATATATGAACTGTAAAAATAAAAAATTAGTTTCTTCATTACTAAAAAGTTCAATTCACTAGGCAGCTGAAAAGTTATCGACTTTACATTCGAGTTATCTGACCAACATCCATTTTAAAACGCAAACTGGGGAGCCCCTGGGTTGCTCAGTCAGTTAAGCGTCAGACTCTTGGTTTCAGCTCTGGTCGTGATCTCAAGGTTCTTGAGTTCAAGCCCCACCTTGGGCTCTGTGCAGACAGTGCAGAGCCTACTGGGGATTCTCTCTCCCTCTCTCTGCCCCTCCCACACGCGCTGTCTCTCAAAATAAATAAACTTTATTTTTTTAATGTTTATTTTTGAGAGAGAGACAGAACACAAGCTGGGGAGGGGCAGAGAGAGAGAGAGACAGACACACACTCTGAAGTGGGCTCCAGGCTCTGAGTTGTCAGCACAGAGCCGGACGCGGGGCTCAGACTCACGGACCATGAGATCATGACCTGAGGTGAAGTCAGACGCTCAACAGACTGAGCCACCCAGGTGCCCCTCAAAATAAATAAATAAACTTGGAGGAAAAAAAAAAACCCTCAAACTGACGGCTCTTGTCAAAAATTTCATCTTAACCAAAATACCGCTTCCCACAAAGCCAACAATGCTTACTGATCTGGATTTCTCAAGTGGTATAAACTCCACGGAAGTGTCTTTTACAAACGCAAAAAGCCTGCCCGACATGTTTGGGAAGTTCATTAATGGACTAATTTCAGCTTTGATTATTCTAAAAAGGTTTCTGAAGCCTAAAATAAGGTTTGATGTGAACTACTTTCTAACAAAATCAATCAATTACAAGGAAAAAATACTCTGATGAACCGGAAGACGTTTCCACAAGTTTGTGGACAAGTTTCCACATACACGCAGTGGATAATCAAGACTGTTTACTGCTAAGAGACTATGTATGTATCCATAAAATACCAAGCCTACCAAGCCTCCTACTCAGACACACACAACAGAAACACATACACCTGTTTTCCAACTACATCAGCATCCACCCATGTACTAAATAATTACACATATTATCCTTGGTATACAAAAATACTATGGACCAGCTTGTTTATGTTTTCTTCCAACAGTGTTGACAGGGAGCAGTGAATCACACATTCTCCTGTGTCTCATCTGCCTCATGATCAATGACACATGCTGCCAACATCTGAGGTTAAGGATGCAAACTGAGACTACAGGTTATTTTCTCCTTCTCGCGATGCTAAATGTTACCTATATACAAACATGGAATGACCTCCCTTAGCGTCACTGGTTCCAAACTCAAACCGCAATAACTGCAGCAGACTCAGATCTGAACTACAGAACTGCAGTAGCTACATTTCTATTTGAAAAAGACATGACTGTTATCATATCGTTGAGCATCCTCTACAAGGAAAGAACCACGCTAAAAATAGAAAAAAACATACTAAACCCCCCCAAAAATATTTTTAAGTCAGACGTAATTTCGGGGCACCTGGGTGGCTCAGTCAGTTAACTGTCCAACTTTGACTCAAGTCATGATCTCATGGTGGGTGGGTTTGAGTGTCTGGCTTCGGATTCTGTCTCCTTCTCTGTCTGCCCCTCCCCCACTCATGCTCGAGCGGGCACGTGCTCTCTCTCTCTCTCTTAGAATAGACATTAAGGAAACAAAATTTAAAAAAGAGACACAATTTCAAGTATGTTATCTCCTAAATCATCAAAATCCTAGAAACCCCACTACTTAGAAGACTACAAACAGGGGTGCCTGGGTGGCTCAGTCAGTTGAGCATCTGGCTCTTGATTTCAACTCCAATCATGACCTCACCGTTTGTGAGTTCCAGCCCCGCATCGGGCTCTTCGCTGTCAGCCTCCCTCTCTCTCTGCCCCTCCCCGGCTCACGCTCTGATTCAGAATCTCTCTCTCTCAAAATAAATACATAAATAAATTTAAAAGAAAAAGGGGGAAAAAAAAAAGGCTACAAACAGCATGTCCTAGAATACTTCCATAACCAAAAATACTTGGTAAAACCATGTATCCATCTTTCAATGCCGAATATATGGTAACCACAGAAAAAGAATTCATACCCATTTCACAGAGGCCTTGAAATCTAATTGGGAAGCAGAATAAAAGCTTAAAAAGATAAACTGAAATCCAGGCTAGCATACGCTGGTGTAAGAGTCCCACACAAAAAAGGGAGTGAACAGATCCCTTGAGGTTGAACTCGAGAAGACTTGTCAAGAGACAGGACTCAACTGGGCCCAAAGTAAAGAGAGGATCCATGAATAAATGGCGGAAGAGGGTTTCAAACAGAAAGAAAGGCACAAAGAAAGGCCAAGAGGAGGGACTTCACGAGAACAACAAACGAGTTAGTTTGGCTGGAACTAAGAATGCACAAAGGGAAGAAATGAGTTAAGACTGAAGAGAATCAGGGCCAGATTACAGAGAAACCTGAACACCACACCAAGAAGCTTACGCCTTACTTCGCATGTGATAAGGAGAGTTCTGGAAGTTTTTATGTTGTGATGTGAGGAGACGAGAGTGTTAAAACGTTCAAGATGTTATTCACCCAAAGCATAAGCAAGCACAAATATTCCAAGTAAAACAGCACATCACTGGGAGAAAACGTGTTCAAAGCCCAGGTATAAGGGCTTACTGGGGCAGAAAGGAGGCAACAGCAGGGCTCAGATAATAAAACTGGACCAAGTTAAATAAAAAGTTACAGTGCTCTGCTTTTTCCAACTCCCATTTATCTAAAGTTTCCACTTACTATAAAAGCAACAGGGAACAGCCTATGGGTATGTCAGTTACTCGCTATGTCAGTTACACAGAGGAGGCAATTCACCTGGGATATTGTAGAACTGGACTGTGAGTTCCAGAACTGTGCCAGCCCTCAGACCCTCAGACCTAAACGTGGCATGCCTTGACCCTTCCCAGGGTACAGAGCCGGGCTGAGGCCCGAAGCAGAAAGTACAGCACCATGAATGAGCTCCCCATGCTGACCCAGGCGCACTTCGAGAGTAAATACACGGGAGTCTCAATGCTCTAACGCATTAATAAAAGTGATGAGACATCCACAGAAATAAAAACCCCTCCTGACATTCAAATACCCTCCCCAAAGCTTAAAAGGTGTCACTCCTGGCCTCTTAGTTTCCCTCACGGCCCAAGAAAAACAATGTTATGAAATTTCAGTATAAGGAAGTGACCGCGTATCTTAGGATCCAAAAAGCAAGAGGGAGCAAGATTCTAAGTTTCTTCAGAATTACCTCATTTAATTAATGATAAGAACTAGGAGAAGAGACTCAGCTTTGTTTGCCACAAACACAGTTTAGGTGACTTTTCCAAGGCCCTTGGCATAAACCAAGATCAAAAATCTTTATGGTTTCCCCTGGCGTATGAGTTGTACACTGAGTCATCCACGTTTGCTCAAAACAGGGGGACCCTTGAGGTCGCGCGAGTGATAAAGTCAACTTAAAAAAAAAAAAAAGGCCACAGATACAAGAACCGCTCGTTGTAGGAGGTTTCCGAGGGCGAAGGATCTCTCAACTGTACTCTCAAACAATATTTCCGTACGCTAAATTTTTTGACAACACCATAGGTCATGCGGTGAGCAAACAGACCAAAACCCTGGGTGAAGAGGACGGCGCTGAACCTGGTAATAGTCTATGGAGTCACGGGAAAGGAGGCTCAGGCCACAGAAACTCAAAATTCTCAGCCAGAAGGGTTTCAAAACAGCAGTGTATCTCAAAGATAAGGGGCCGGCTCAAACTTCCAGGCCGGACCTAAACTGCCCGTCCCTGGTGCTCAACGCAAGTATTCATTACAGTCCTTTTGTCTGCGAAATAACCCGCAGCAAACCACCGCGGAGAAAACAACCAGATACTTGCACCGCACCGTCGTGGTCGCGAGCGAGCAGGGTAAACAATCTTTCCCCCGGTTCCAGCTCCTCCTCCCCACCCCCCACCCCCGCCCCGTCGCCCTCCACCCTCATTTTCTTAGACGCGGCACCGGCAGGAGGCCACCTCGGGAGGCGGAGAGGGAGCGGCCAGGGGGCCAAAATGCAAGTTTGGAGGCCAGCGCTAACTTGGAAAGATGGAACCAAGTATCACGGCCTATTGCACAGCAGGAGCGAAGGCCCCCTCGCCCGCCCGTATGTGGCAGAAAAAGAAGTTGGGGGGCGAGGGAGAGGGGGGGACTCTGGCGGAAGAGAGGTGGCGGGGCAGGCGGCGCGGCCAGCCGCGGCTGATCGATGGTGGGTAAACAAGCGCGGCGGACCCACCCTCCCACGGCCCCGGGGCCTGTCCCCGCTCCGAGAAAGCCCAAGATGGGAGCGCGGCGGCGGCGGCGGCGGCGGCCGCCCGGGCCCCCTCCCCTCGCCTCGCCTCCCCTCGCCCGCAACGCCGCCCCAGGGGGCGCGGGCGGGCCGCCCCGGACACCCGGCGGCCTGCAGGGAGCGAGGGGCCGGGCAGGCCGCAGAGGGGGCCGCGAGGGGCCTGCATGCAGTGGGGCGCCCTCCCGGGGCCCGGTTACCTGGCGGCGGCGGCGGCGGCGGCTCCTCCAGCTCCTGCTCCTCCTCCCCGTCCGATGCTCGGCGCCCGGCGGCGGCGGCGGCGGCGGCGACTCCCCGAGCAGCCCGAGGCGACGAGCCGAGCCCGGCCCCTCTCCGCCTCCCTCCGTGCCGCCGCCCGTCCCGCTGCTGCCGCCTCCGCCCTCTCCCCTCAGTCAGGACATGGTCTCCGCGGGCCCGCGCGCGGCTCCCGGCTACCGGGGGCGGGGGACGGAGGGGCGGAGAGCAGGCGCGGAGGCGGGGGGCACTCCAGGGGCCAAGGGGGAGGGGGCAGAGCGACGGGGGGAGTCGGCCTCAGGCGCTGCGGCTCCTAATGGCGTCGGCGAGGGGCCCCGGAGCCAAATAAACCCCACGGCGAGCAGCACAACGTCAAGGCCCGACCCCGCCGCTCGCGGCCCTGTCATTGGCCCGGAGGCCGCCAGCGGCGCAGCCAATGGGAGACCGCCTCTTTCCGGACGCAGGGGGCGGGCCGCGGAGAGGTGACGTCATGCCGGCGTCCGGCCCCGATTGTGAAGCTCCGCCGGCGGGGCTGCGGGCGGGCGGCGAGGTGCGTGGCACTCCGGGCGGCGGCGGCGGCGGCGGGGCGGCGCGGCGCGGCGCGGCGTGCGCGGGGCTGGGGGACGCGGGCGGGGCGTCCTCTCGCCTGGCGGACTCCCTTTGCCCGCTCTGTGCCCCCGGTTCCCCGGACTTCCAAGCTCAGCCGTGGAGCTCAGGTCTCCCGAGTAGTCTTAGTGACAGATTCTGCCTCATTCTAATAACAGTTTCAAACTCGTTATAAGACATCGGGAAAGATGAATGTTTAGGGCTTTCTCTTTTTTTTTCCAAATTTTTACAACGTCTATTTTTTACGTAAGCCCTACCTTCGAGGCAGCTATCCATTTCTACGTGTGTTTGTGTATGTTTGTTACATATTACGTACGTATATGCATGATGAAAAGCCATGGGGTTTATATGCCAATTCTATCTCAAAATAAAAAAATTGGGGGGTGCCTGGGTGGTCCAATCCGGTGGGCGCCCGGATTGGGCTCAGGTCACGATCTCGGGGTTTGTGGGTTCGATTCCCACGTCCAGCTCTGTGCTGACATCTCGGAGCCTGGAGCCTGCTTCGGATTCTGTCTCCCTGTCTCTCTGCTCTTCCCCCACTCCCTCTCTCTCTCTCAAAAATAAGTAAACATTAAAAAAAATTTTTTTGAACTTTTTTTAAGCCACGGAGACTGCTTTCTTTTCTGCTACCTAACTCTAATTTGGGGTAAACCCAGCTTTCTATATGGTTGCCTTTTCTGGGGCTTGGAGCTTTTCTGTAAATTGTAAATTTGCAGATAGAGGATAAATTACAGCCGTGGTAAAAGTGCTGCCAGGAGAATTCCCAGAGCCTAAGTCTTAAAGGGAATATGTTATATGGTGATGTAGTGAGTGTGTGTGTGTGCGCGCACGCGCGCGTGTGTATTTACTTTAAATATAGTCAAATAGTTAAGTCATTGAGCCTTTTGCTAAAAGCCCATGTGTCAAAATTTTCCAGCTGGAGAGGTTTGTTTTTCTTAGTGGGACTTTGCCTTGAATTTTTCATACTTCAAAACTGTATTTCAAGAATTTGAAAAACTGTCAAGTACAGCAACTCTTTATTATAGAGCTCTTTAAAAGTTATCTGTTGAGGAACTATAGCACTGTCAAAGGGCATTAGCAGTTTATGGGACACCTCAGCTTCAATGGGAAGATTAAGAGTTCAACTGGATTTTTAAAACTGGCAGATTTCATTTAGTAAAACGATTCATGGTATCATTCTCAGTCTCTCTTTGCATAAATAGAAAGTTGAGGATATGTGTATAGCTTTACTATGGCCACTTAATACCTTGTACAGCTACCCATCACCAACAACCTCTTTCATACTGTTACTATATTTTATCCTCACAGCCATTCCTGTGGTAGAGATTTTCAATAATCCCCATCTTCCCAAAACAACACTATTTGGTCAAAGACTTGTCAATAAGTTGAGTTTAAACCGCAACAGTCACTTGCCTGCAAAACTTAACACATATCCTCAAACATATAATTAACACAACTGTCAATTAAATTAAACACCATATGACTATGTTAGAACAAATGGTTCAACCAACATTTCACTTTGAAAATATTTTAAGAGCTTCTGAGTACCTCCAGCTTACCTTCCTGAACCTCAGCTGCAAACCACCTCACCTAAGAGTCCACAAGAACTGCAGAATTAGGTGGAGTTTGGTGGGGTTTTTTTTTATGCTTGTTTTTTGAGAGAGAGAGAGAGGGTGCAAGTGGGGCAAGGGCAGAAAGAGGGGGACGGAGGATCCAAAGCGGGCTCGGCGCTGACAGCAGCGAGCCCGGTGTGGGGCTCGAACCCGCAAACCGCGAGATCATGACCTGAGCTGAATGAAGTCGGACGCTCAACTGGCTGAGCCACCCAGGTGCCCCTAGGTGTTTTTATTTAGTTAGAGTTGTGGCTGATTTTTGTTAAGAGAAGGGGATATTGTTGAGGTAGGGCGAAGGAAAGTTGGCAAGTAAGCACCATGTGCCAAGAAACAAGAAGTACACAAAGATGAGTAAGATACGTTCTGTGTTTGAGGGACTAAAGCATAGGTAGGAAAGAGAGCGAGACAAAAATAGCCATAATTAGAATATGAGATGGAATGCGCTAAGTGTATTCAAATGAAAATCACCTCGTAATTAAGAGGAAGAGCCAATCCCAGTGTTAAAGCTGGAAAAAAGTATGCACGATGTTTAAGAAGTTCTTTTTCTTCCAACTTTTGTAAAAGTGCAGGAACAGTACAGTTTGGTTGACAATTTGTTTTGGCTTTTGTTTGAGAAATAGCAAAATTTCCACTGTACTTACTGTGAAGGTCTTGAATGCTTAATTGTGCATCTGTACTTAATTACTAATTCAAAACCACGGGAAGGTTTTAAGCAGGAAATGCCAGTACCGGAGCTATATAACCTGGCACGTTCGTGAGACAAACTTGGGTAGAACTAGAGACAGGGAAATCCATGAATAGACAGGAACCCAACTCCAAAGTAGTTATGGGAATGCGAAGGAGGGACAGACATGAAAAAGGGTAGCAGGAGAAGGGTCAGGGTTTTGCCAGTGTCTGAATCTGGGGCAGAAGAATCAAAACTCGGAGAACCCTGACTGCTAAGTGGGATGATTAACAGTGGGAAACATAGGAAAGGAATTAGATAAGAGGAGATCAGGTGTGTCCAGATCCTGGGCTCAGGAGGAAATGTGCAGCAAGCAATAGAAAAGCTGGTCTGAAATTGGATAGGCTGGAGCTAGAGATCCAACACCAGGGAATTATCTATGTAGAAGTTACTGCTAAAGTCACAGGAGTAGGAAACAAGAACTACCAAGGAGGAGAAAACAACTGGTCAGAAAGAACATTTAAAAAGATGTTCTGGGGGCGGCTGGGTGGCTAGCTGGTTCAGCACCTGACTTGATTTTCAGCTGGGGTCGTGATCTTGTGGTTTGTGGCATTGAGACCCAACTGGGGCTCCTCGAAGCGAGAAGCCTGCTTAGGACTCTATCTCCCTCTCGCTGCCTCTCCCCCTCCTCTCTCTCTCTCTCTCTCTCTCAAAATCAATAAACGCTATTAAAAAAAAGTGTCCCGAAAGTCAAAGCAGCCAGTGAGCCTCGAGAACGTGGTAATAAATAATGTCAGGTTCTAGAGACTTAGGAATTAGAGCAGAGAAAAGGTCACTGGGTTTGACAAACAAGAGGCTTAGTGACCTTCTAGAGAAGCATTCTCAGTGGGATGGTGGAGAGAGAAGCCAGATTTCAAAAGCTGAAGGCATATGTGGGCATTGAAGTAGTGAGTATATATTACCAGTCCCAGACGTTTGGCAATGAAAAAAAGGCAAGAAGTCTAATAATAGACACAGGGGTAACGAGAGTAAGGGAAAGGTTTTTTTCTTTTACATATTTAAAAAAAAATTTTTTTTAATGTTTATTTTATTTTTGAGAGAGAGAGACAGAGTACGAGAAGGGGAGGGGCAGAGAGAGAGGGGGACACGGAATCCGAAGCAGGCTCCAGGCTCTGAGCTGTCAGCACAGCCACCCACGTGGGGCTCAAACCCATGAACCCTGAGATCATGACCTGAGCTGAAGTCAGATGCTCAACCAACTGAGCCACTCAGGTGCCCCCTCTTTTACATATTTGTAAATAATTTTTTAATGTTTATTTATTTTTGAGACAGCGTGAACAGGGGAGGGGCAGAGAGGGAGACACAGAATCCCAAGCAGGCTCCAGGCTCCGAGTTGTCAGCACAGAGCCCGTCGCGGGCTTTGAACTCAAGAGCCCTGAGATCATGACTCGAACGCCTAACTGACTGAGCCACCCAGGCGCCCCTCTTTTACATATTTTTAGAAGAATAAGCGTATCCGTGTGCTTTTGTGCACAGAGGAGAGAAGGTGAAGGAGAAAGTGATTCGAATCCAATAGGGAGGTAAACCAGAGCGCAGTGCTTTGTCTCGGCAGGCGGGAGGGCCCTTTCTTTCTCTGCAAGAAGAGGAGAGGAAGTTGTGAAAGAGCCGTAGGGCGATTCTGACCGGAGGGAGGTGATGATTTGTCCTCCCGCCTGTAGCAGGTGCGGGTCACCTGCTCAGGGCTGGGCCTGGAGCCGAAGGAGGACCAAGGATGTTGGGACAAAGGCTGTGAGGAAGCAAACCAAGCAGGATGGAGGAGAAGAGCAACAAGGAACCACTTTCTCCAACGAGGCCGGGAAGCCCAGAGTCAGGCCCAGAACTGGGAGGCCAGACCTCAGAAGCCACCCAGGGGGGCGACATTTCCAAATGAGGAAAATCGAAGGCGCCCTGCTGAAGGAAATGCCAATACGTCCAGCTAGCTTAGGGTCTGTTGGGGTGGGGGGTGGGGGTCTGTGCTTCTCTGAAGCACGTTTTATAAAACTGGTGAGCTCCCCTCAAAAGAAATGCGAGAACGAATTACAAGAACAAATTCTCAGCCATATTGCCCGATCCATTTTCATATAATAAATGACGCTGTTTTGTGGAATGTATCCTGTGACCCTTCTGGACGCCAACCATAAACCTGCCTGGGATAAAATCTCTCATGAAAGGGTATGTGTATTAGGCATCAAACAGAATACGGCTCATTTATTTAACCAACTCCTGGCCATGCTGGAACTAGTCTCGTCTCCATGGGTAAGAATTCATGCTCATGGAAATGAGATCACCCTACGTCTAGATAAAGAAATTTTCATAAACCTTCAACTAGGTATGCTTGTAACTTACACTCACTGAGTCACAAGACAACTGAAGGTTTTTTTGAGTCTTTTAAAGACGTCTGGAGACATCAAATAATCTGAAACAACTTCCCTTGTGTTACTCTCTGGACCTAGAAAAGTTTTTACATAACAGGCAACAATGTGAGGTGGAAAGATGTGAACTTTGGAGTCAAACAGACCAGAGCTTAAATTCTTGTCTGTCACACAGCTATCCTCTCTGGGTCCCCATTTCCTCATCTGACAAATCTAGGGTTGCTCTGGCAAGAAATTGGAGATTCAGTGAGATTAGAGGCAAGAAGTCCTAGCAATAATCGTGAGTATTGGATAAACATCAATTTCCTTGCTATCACTCAATTCAGATAACATTTAATGAGGAATCACTCCATGTAAGGCACTGTGTTGTGTGCTGGGCCAAGGGGCTAACAGTCAGGGGTGGTGTGGGGGGGAGGGGGGTGGTTTCCCCATTCCCTGGAGGGGTCTGTGACTGCAGATGGGAAGAAACTACAGCTTTCTTTCCACTAATGTTTAACTGAAATGTAGCATTTACATTAGTTGTCAACATAAGTCAACAAACCACAGTAACCTGTGGCTTTGGCACCAACAGAAATCACAGATTTCTTAGAACACATTACAATTGCAGATATCTCAAAGTACAGTTTATTCCCATCACAACCGTAAAATCATGGTGGCCATGAGACCTGCCACTAGCCTTATTATTTAATGTGTTATTTTATAACTTTTTATTTATTTATTTTTGAGAGAGAGAAAGAAGTGGGGGAGGGTCAGAGAGAAAGGGGGACAGAAGATCCTAAGCGAACTCCATGCAGACAGCAGAGAGCCTGATGTGGGGCTCCAGTCCACCATCGGTGATCATGACCTGAGCCGAAGGCAGCTGCTTAACTGACTGAGCCACCCAGACACCCATAATATGTTATTTTAAAAGCGCTTAATGTTACAGATATTGTAACATTTGATAACAAGGAAACCAATTAAATCGAAATAAAGTTATCTCATTTATTTTATGCATTTAAGAAATCATTCTGAAATGCCCACGACATAAAAAAAAAAAGGTTGTTACCCTACAACCCAGCAATTGCACTACTAGGCACTTATCCACGGGATACAGGTGTGCTGTTTTGAAGGGACACATGCACCCCCATGTTGAGAGCAGCACTATCAACAATAGCCAAAGGATGGCAAGAGCCCAAATGTCCATGGATGGATGAATGGATAAAGAAGATGTGGTATATATCTACATGTATATATATGCATACATACGATGGAGTATTACTCGGCAATCAAAAAGAATGAAATCTTGCCATTTGCAACTGGATGGAACTGGAGGGTATTATGCTAAGTGAAATTAGTCAGAGAAACTAAAAAATCATATGACTTCACTCCTATGAGGACTTTAAGAGACAAAACAGATGAACATAAGGGAAGGGAAACAAAAAAAATATAAAACCAGGGAGGGGGACAAAACAGAAGAGACTCGTAAATATGGAGAACAAACTGAGGGTTGCTGGAGGGGTTGTGGGAGGGGGATGGGCTACATGGGTAAGGAGCATTAAGGAATCTACTCCGGAAATCATTGTTGCACGATATGCTAACTAATTTGGATGTCAATTTTAAAAAATAAAAAATAAAATTTAAAAAAAAGGTTGAGACCCAAATCTAGTTAATGAAGTTTGAATTTTCTTCATTTCTCAAGACAGAAAAACAAAGTCTGTATAAAATAATCTGATTACTAATGTTCTAATAGAGGACACACAATAGGCAAGCCAGGCAATTGCCTCCAAAAGTACACATGCAAAGAAAAGGCTGTGTTTTACAGGTAAATATGATTAGCTGAGCAAGGAAAGGAGAGGAGGCAGGACATAGTGAGGAAGATGAGGGGCAAGATGGGTCCCAAGGAGGAAATGTTGAAAAAGTGAAAAGCAGGACTGATACTTGATCAATCTCAAATGTGCTTTAAATCTAACCCCCTTTTGAGGTATTTTTTCCAGTTTACAGTTTTTATAAACCTCTTCCCATTTCAGCACTGACAAGATGACACCTTCACCACCAGCCCTAATACACGCACACGCACACGCACGGACGCACGCACGCACACGCACGTACACACACACACACACACACACACACACACACACACACACACACAGGAAAAAACCATTCTGATCTAGAATCTAATACTTTCTTTCATGTCTTATTATGTAACGCTCATGGAATTGAAAATAGTTCACTGCTTTGCCAAACGCTAAAGTGACAAATTATCTAAAAAGTTAGGAATGCCACAATATTTTGCATTCCTCTCCTTCCAATCATCTCAGAGACCACAGTCTAAAAATATTTCAAAATATTTGAAAGCATTCATGATGTCATTCAAGTATTTCTTAAATTAGTGGGAATGATTCAAGCAAATGATTTCACTGGCTTCAAGAACAATATGTAAATTCACACTGTGGACCACAGAGAAGAATGTGTATTGTAGCTTCTTAGCTGGGAGGAAACCACAAAGTATGCGATATTCAGTCATCTTCAATGTAGAAGATTTGTAGAAGCTGGAAATTTACACCAGCTAAAAATGAAAAGGGGGCCGGTCAGACAGAAATGTACTTTTGTGACCAATACAAAATTATTCAAATGTTCCACATAGCAAGTAAAACATGAATTCTGTAACTAAGGGGATCACTGGCTGGTATCCATACACGACCTGGAGTCTACAGCTTTCACGACGAATAGAAAACATCATCTCTGTATCTTAGAGATTTGACTGTTTGGGGTGCCTGGCTGGCTCAGTCGGTGGTTCATGCAACTCTTAACCTCGGGGTCGTGAGTTTGAGCCCTACGTTGGGCGAAGAGTTTACCTAACAAATATATGTAGATATTTTGACTGATTTGCTCTTAAATCCTGAGCACTTAGCATGGTCTTCGGCACATACAGGTGCTCAAGGAATATTTACTGAATGAATTAAATTTGCTTTCTTGCTTTTACACTTCAGGCCGTTTTCGACCACCATGATTCTAGTTCCCAAACCTAATGCATTGAAACTTTGTTCAAGAACTCAGAATAGTTTGGTATTTCCTTTTGATTCTTTTTTTTTTTTTTTTTTTTTTGGTTTGTAATTTATATAGCTTATGCAGTATCTTGTGCAGAATTTTAAATGTCAAGTCTCATAAATGAATGCAGATGAAAATTATATCTAACACGTACACTTTTGCATTTAGCAATCTTTTTATTTGAGAGCAAGAGCAAGCGAGTGTATGCAGGGGAGGGCAGAGGAAGAGAGAGAATTTTTTTTCCTTTTATTTATTTATTTTGAGAGAGAGAACGTGAGCAGGGGAGGGGCGGAAAGAGAGGGAGAAAGAGAGTCCCAAGGAGGCTCTGTGCTGTCAGCACAGAGCCCAACGCAAGACCCTATCCCAGGAACCGTGAGATCATGACCTGAGCTGAAACCAAGGGTTGGATGCTCAACCTACTGAACCACCCATGTGCCCTGAGAAAGAGAGAGACAGAGAGAAACAGACACAGAGAGAGAGAATCCCAAGCAGGCTCCATGCCCAGCTTGGAGCCCGACTCAGGGCTAAATCCCATGACCCTAGGATCAATGACCTGAGCTGAAATTATGAGTTGAATGCTTAATTGACTGAGCCACCCAAGTGCCCCTCATTTAGCAATCTTTTTTTTAAAATGTTTTTATTTCTTTTTGAGAGAGAGAGAGAGAGAGCAGGGGAGGGGCAGAGAGAGAGAGGGACAAAGGATCTGAAGCAGGCTCCACGTTGATAGTAGAGACCTTGATGCAGAGCTCGAACTCACAAACCACCTCTATCTTGTTTTCTTTTTAAAGATTGCTAAACGATGGGGTGCCTGGGTGGCTCAGTCAGTTGAGTGACTTCGGCTCACGTCATGATCTTGAGTTATGCATTGGGCTGTATGCTGACAACACAGAGCCTGCTTGGGATTCTCTCTCTCTTTCTCTCTCTCTCTCTCTCTCAAAAATAAATAGATAAACTTAAAAAACACAAACTAAATATCAATGCCTTCTCTAATTTTAAGATTAGTTTTTTTCAAGAAGCAGTCTTGGCAAACAAAAACGCAAAACAAACAACAGCAACAAAAAGAAGCAGTCCTTGCAGATAGAATTTGCCAGAAGATCACAGATGACTGGCCCCATTGCACTTATAAAATAAGAGGCTTCCCAGCTGTGGGGAAAATGAGAAACAGCACCAGCGCCCAGCCTAAAGGCCAACTCATTCAGTGATGAACTTGAGAAAAGAACGTGCTCAAACTAAGTGAACTTGTCACCCAACCTTTTTTTTTTTTTTTTTTAACGTATATTTATTTTCGAGACAATGCAAGAGACAGAGTGCAAGCAGCAGAGGGGCAGACAGAGGGAGACACAGAATCCGAAGCGGGCTCCAGGCTCCCAAGCTGTCAGCACAGAGCCCGACGCGGGGCCCGAACTCACAAACCGCGCCAAAGTCAGACTGAGCCCCCCAGGTGCCCCGTATCACCCCACCTTTCAGGAAGGTGATTAGCATCGTTGTCAGAGCGCTTTGTTTCAGGAGCCCTGCCTGCCAAGCCATTCCCTTGAAGTGTTAGGGTCCGCAAGCAGGATAGTAATGGGCTAAGGAAGCGAGCAGATAAGGGAGTTAGCTCCATGTGCCCTGCAGGGTAGACGGGCCTGGGAAGGAAGGTGCTGACTAGATTAGGGCCCACTCAGTACTACAGTCGTCTGCCCCTGACCACAAATGAATGGTAAGACCACCACGTACAAGCATCTGGAAGCTCAAGCAAGATGTTGGCAACCGGCCTTGAGAACTCACTGAACGGTACAAATGCCTTGCAGAACTACATCCTTCCTCTTTACATTCTTGTGAAAATGTAAACAATTCACAATTCGGGTAGTAAAAAACAAACATCGGGAAAAACTTAAATTGCCCAAGGGGGCAGAGCTTGTCTAAATCCTACTCTCACTGAAAACATCTTCCCAAAACAAGTCAGAGGCAAAATAACTATTGTCCCCATTCTCTAGAGGTTGTCATTAGAAGACTTGCATATCGATGTCCCAAGCACAAACAGATAGCACACTCCAGTAGGGAAATTGAAATTCTTTACAAATGTGTGGGCCAGGGGCACCCAGCTGGCTCGGTTGGTAGAGCATGTGCCTCTTGATCTCAGGGTTGTGAGTTCAAGCCCCACGTTAGGTGTGGAGCCTACTTAACATTTAAAAAAAAATTTTTTTTAAGGATAAAAGAAAAAAAAAAAAGTGTGGGCAAGGCCGAAGAAAACCAACAAGGATGCGAAACAGCCCTGAGAGGGCAGGAATAGGGAGCCACTACCAGACCCTGGGGAGGGAGCGGTTGTAGGGAGGGCCACCTGGCAGGAGCCTTCCTAGAGTAACACAGCCACTGTCAACCTGAGGCACACAGGAACGAGCCAGAGTAAACATTCTGGCCTGTCTCTCCTCCCTCCAGTCTCTGCCGAGGGTCTCCTACTGGCCAAACCAAAGTGGTAACCATAAGGCCAGGGAGCCATTGACACAGCCCTTGCAGGCCAGTCTGCCCCAGGGACACAGAGCAAGTGGGTCTGGAGGGACAAACGAAAACTCTCCAGCCAACAGACACCACAGCAGAACAAATGCAAAAGAATGGATATTTCCAGAACTTGACCTGGAGGCAACCATTACAGCTATTTTGAATCCGTTTGCCTAAGCAAAGACTTCACCCAAAGACAGTGTATTTTGAGAACGTCTGAATTTTCCTTTTACCACTTCCGCATGGTTTTATGCCATAAAAAAGAATTGCATTAATCCTTCCTAGAGCTGAAACACAGGGAAGATGAATGTCAGAGGTGGTACAGACACATTGCAGTGAAATAATGGACAGTCATCAAGAAAAGGCTTCCTGAGGCGAAAGGAAAGAGTTTAAGTCCGTCAACTGATAGGTCATCTCTCCACCAACGTCTCTTCGGAATCAAACGATGTATCACAAAAGGTAAGATTTGTTGGAGCCTGGACTGAGTTGAATGCCACCATCCTCATATGTTAAATCATTAAACTGGATTTCCACAGCTAGTGGATAAAACAGACTGTCCCTTTATGATTTTGTCTTATGGTATAGCTTTGAGTGTGTCTGCAGGATTTCCATCACCGAAATAGGGATTAGAGATGAAGAATCTTCTCTGTTATGAGGTAGGAAAGAATGATGTTAAGAAGCCTGCTCTAACTCAGAGATAACTATGTGTTAATACAGCAGAGAGACTCAGAAAGGACATCGAGCTTTGTGTTAACATAAGATTCCTGAAAATTTCGCTAATCAGACAGGAAACCACCCCCCCCACCCCCAACCAAGAAGTTTAATCACCAGGTTGCCATGCACAGCTGATAGCTGACAACATTAGGGCCCAGAACTCGAACCAATACATTGTAACCAGCCCATTATCATTTCCTTTCTCAGATGCATTTTTAAAAAATATATTTTGGGGCGCCTGGGTGGCTCAGTCGGTTAAGCGTCCGACTTCGGCGCAGGGCATGAGAGCTCACGGTTTGTGGGTTCGAGCCCCGCGTCGGGCTCTGTGCTGACAGCTCAGAGCCTGGAGCCTGCTTGGGGTTCTGTGTCTCCCTCACTCTCTGCCCCTCCCCTGCTTGAGGTCTGTCTCTCTCTGTTTCTCAAAAATAAATAAATGTAAAAGGAAAAATTTTAAATATATATTTTGTCCTATAAAATACAAAGTTCTGTACAACTGCAGTGAAATCCTCTTTGACTTGACTTAAAATCCCAAAGCAGGAGAAATGGTACACTACTTAAGTTAATGCACACAAAACAGCAACAAAGGTGACAGAATCTAAATTCCCTGTTGGAATTTCTCATCTGAATTTTTAAAACGCTAGAATGAGAACATTTTGAAATGTAGTTTCTCATGGCCCTAGGAGTTAGATATTGATTTCTTTTCCTGAGATTTATCGCCCTTATAACTTAAAAAGAAAATGAGGCTGGAGGTTGTGGCAGACATCGTTGGAGACTCTTTCCAACATCCATTCTCCTTTCTCTCTCAAGCAATAGAACATCAGTTTCTAACAAAATTATCACTCAGTTAAATGCCTCTCCTGTATTTCCAAATCTCCATCAGGGGTAGGTGTGGCTGTATTTTTCTTGAACGTTTATTTGTTATTGCAAGACGGAGAGACACAGAACATGAGCAGGGGAGGGGCAGAGAGAGAGGGAGATGCAGAATCCAAAGCAGCTCCAGGCTCCGAGCTGTCAGCACAGAGCCTGGCGCGGGGCTCGAACTCACAAACCACGAGATCATGACCTGAGCCGAAGTCGGACGCTTAACCGACTGAGCCACTCAGGCACCCCGGTGTGGCCGTGTTTTTAAGCTCTGGCCCATAATCATTGTGTGTATGTGTGTGTTGCGGGGGGAGTGTCATGAGGGGTTTGATGGAAATTTCCCCCAAAAGGAAGGACACAGGCCATTCTGTTCACCCTATCTTCCTTCCTGGAGCACGGACGTGATGGCCGGAGCGCCTATGGCCATCCTGAACCATGAGGTGGTTTTGAGGATGGCAGAGCAGACATACAGCCCATGCACCGTCTGGCTTCCCCAGACATCTTGTATGTGGGAAAGATCTAGCTGTCTTTTTGCAGCCACTGTTATTTTGGGATTTTCTCTTGCAAATAGCCTGATGGAATAATAGTCCACTTCCTGATGTGGAAGAATTGTTCTTTTTCCTCTTCCTGCGGCTTTACATTTTTATTATTTAACGCCCGATTTTTCTTTTTTGGGAAGAAACCCTAGTGAGCCACTGAAAGAATGAGGGGGAAAAAGATCGTAGCAAAAAGTGTTTAATCCTCAGAAGACGCCAAAGATAACTTTCCCAAGTCTCTAAAAATATGACAATAAATGAAGTATCTGCTCCAAAGAGAAGTGAATTCATAAACATCACAGTTTCAGGGGAAAAAAGGGGGAGATTCTAACCAGAATATTTGTTATGTGACATTTCCAAAGCTTAAAATAACTTTCTAACTAAAATTGAATTCTTATGCGGGCAGATTGTAACTAAAAAGGTTGTGGTAGTGCATGCTACTCACAACTCCTGTGATCCGGATGGAGCCTGGCTGGGATGACAGCGAAGGTGACACGAAGGACGGATGTGGTGCCTGGTGTGCCCCTCCTTCACCTCAGCGTCTTGCTCAGATGTCACTTTCCCAAGCCCCAACATCTAAAAGTTTAACTCACCGTCTTCTATCAGCACCACCTTCCCCCCAAAACTTTCTGGTTTTAATTTTTTTAATGTTTTATTTATTCTTGAGAAACAGAGAGACAGAGAGGCAGAGCATGAGCGAGGGAGGGGCAGAGAGAGAGGGAGACGCAGAATCCGAAGCAGGCTCCAGGCTCCGAGCTGTCCGCACAGAGCCCGACGCGGGGCTCGAACCCATGAACCACGAGATCATGACCTGGGCCGAAGTCGGACGCTTAACTGACTGAGCCACTCAGGCGCCCCTCATTTTTCTTATTAGTACCTACCACCAACATACATAGCCTTAACTATATACATTACATATACGGTATCTTACTTATTGCCTATGTCTTATACTGGAAGGGTAAACTCCACCTTGAAGTTGAGATTTTTCTCTCGCTGTTGTCCTTACATCCAGAAGAGCGCTATCTCATAGCATTTACTCAGTAAATACATGCCAGAAGGACTGTCAGAACCAACCTGCTCCCCGCCTCGATTGCAACCACCATGGCACTTAAGACACATCTAGGTTCCTACAGCTCCAGGGCGGAAGGGTTCAGCTGCAGCGAGGTCTGGGGCCGGCTTCGGGCCGTGCAGCCAACGCGCAACACAGGCCTTGCACGCCGGAGGCCCCACACGTGGAGTGTGACGCTCCATGGTTGGTTGCTGTCCGGAATTTCGGAATTAATTTCATCTCTGCATTTGTGTTTTGTAAATGAAGAGTGAAGGGTCAGCGGCCCATGCTCCCGGGCTCACTCAGCACCTTGCCTCCCTCCATGCCGCTCCGTTCCCGGGATAGGTGCTCAACGGCCCAATCCCCAGTGACTGCCACTGCCTTTGCTCTTGGCAGGGTCCTGGGAACAGGCACCCAAGGAACCAGGTGGGTCACGCATGCCCTGTGTGCCAAGTCACCGGGCAAGACCCCGGGCGATGATGGGATTTGGCATTCACCCCACAAAAATCCCCATGCCCAAGAGGACATGACATTAATTAGGAAATAAAGAAAGCTGTGACTGGCAGAAAGAGAGAGATCGCAGGCAAATAAGGGAAAGGCTTCTTTTCCTACTTTTGAATGAGAAGCCTGCATTTTCACATTGCGCTGGGCCCCACAAATGATGTAGTTGTCTGCACCCCGCACAGAAGGGAAAGGGGGCCACAGAATAGACTCTACACAGGGTCCTGCCAAGCAGCGGTGTGCCGGAAAAGGTTTAAAAACCAGCTCTTGGGGGCGCAGGTCGGGGGGCAGCTCCTGGGTGGCAGCTCCTGGGTGGCTCTGTCTGTTGAGCATCCTACTCTTGATTTCAGCTCAGGTCATGATCTCGTGGTTCGTGGATTCGAGCCCCGCGTCGGGCCCTTTGCCGACAGCGTGGAGCCTGCTTAGGATTCTCTCTCTCCCCCTCTCTCTGCCCCTCCCTCACTCCCACTTTCTCTCTCTTCTCAAAATAACCAGCTCTCTGAGAGTGGGAGCCTTGGGGCTGATTCTGAACTACCTATATTTGATAACCAGTTCGCAAAATTCTTGACAATCAGTAATCGGCTCTCAAAAGCTAGCACAAGCCCGCTTCTGCCCCTTCCTGCTTGGAGGGGAGAGGAAAGAGAACTCACTCTGATTTCATCTACAGAACAATATGGACAGATAATTCACGAGAAAAAAAAAATCCTGAAGAACCAGCAAAGGAGAAAAGATTCTCAAAGTGATGAGGAAAACACAAATGAAACAGGGGGGTATATTACTTTTCAAAAACCAGACTGATAAACACGTTAAATCTCAGGTTTCCCAAGATGCATGACCGGCAGGATTGTAAATCTGTGCAGACAGATTTGGAAAGCCCTTTTGACGGTATCCAGTCAATTTCAGATGTGTATCAGGCCAGCAGTTCCTGTCCTGGGTTAATTCAGGGAGATTTCCCCACCCACTGGGGATGTTCCACGCAGGCTGATCAGAATGAGCTCACTGCTCGGTCACCCAGCTTCAACAATTATCAACTCTTGTTCCAATCGTATCCCTGTCTGCTTCCCCCACTTTCCATATTATTATTTAAAAGTTTTTTAATGTTTATTTATTTTTGAGAGAGACAGACAGAGTGAGAGTGGAGGAGGGTCAGAGAGAGGGAAACACCGAATCTGAAGCAGGCTCCAGGCTCTGAGCCGTCAGCAGAGCCGGATGTGGGGCTCTAACCCACGAACTGCGAGATCATGACTGATCATGTCTGATGCTTAACTGGCTGAGCCACCCAGGCGCCCCTCATCCAGAAATATTTCTGCTTGCAGAAGAGAAATTCCAGGACAGTAATCAGGGAAGGGTGGATAAAAAGGCAAAGGTACTTTTATGAGTGCTCTGGAGTCTGGTTAATTCAAGAGTAATGTTTCAAGTCTACTCCCTGAGGAAATTGTCCCTGTTCCCTACCAGACACAGCAGCCTGAAGGGACAGCCTTCTGGTGCCTGGCAGATTTGGAGGTCAAATAGAATCTGCGCTCGCTAATCAGCTTAGTGGATAATACACTCAGAACTGATATTTGCATGGTCCTTAGAAACGTCCAGTGTAAGGGTTGCCTCATGTTTTCACGATGTCTCCCTTGAATATTACGCTTTAGCATCATTATTTGAAAATAGGCACCTGATTAGTTACACTCAGTCAATATAAATACCAAATGTATAAATAACCACGAGAGGTCTTTAAAATAGCAGTGACCTTTGATTGCTAAATGCACTGCCACCTCTAAAAATGTTCTCTCAGTGTAATATTTCCTACCGACAAAAGTATGGCTAATAGCAGTGACTTCCCAGATCATCAACATTAATCAAAAGAACCCCCCCTTTCCAAATTGCTGCTTTGCTCTGTGATTTGTGGAAGGAGCTTTACAATTTTGTTTTATTTGAAAATGGATAGGCCAGAGGTTGAAAAGCAGAAAAGGAGGGGGGCCTGGGCAACTCGGTTGGTTAAGCCCTGGCCTCTTGATTTCAGCTCAGGTCATGATCTCACAGTTTTCATGGGTTCAAGCCCCACACGGGGCTCTGTGCTGACAATGTGGAGCCTGCTTGATATTCTCTGTCTCCCTCTCTTTCTGCCCCTCTCCTGCTCATGCTCTCTTTCTCCCTCAAAACAAGGAAATAAACTGGAAAAAAAAAAGTGGAAAAGGAAAAATGAGACACTTTCACATTTTAAGAGATGCTGCATCAAAGCCTGAGTAGACTGCTCTATATTTAGATTCTGATAAAGTGCTCGAAAACTTCCAGAACACAACCGAAAACGTGATCTCCACGTGGAACGTGGTTTTGTAATTCCTACACACTCCACGTAACCCCCCAGACTGTCTCGTTCTCACTGTCGGGACGAATCGTTACTGACTCATTGGATTTTCAGCAGCAAGGAGCCGGCGGGGAGGAAAGGAGAAAGCAAGAACAAAACACCCGTGGCCGCCCTGAACGCACAAGGATCTGGTTAGCTTTTCAGTAATCGGACATCCACAGCTCGCCCTACGGCTGCGGGGGCGTCAGATTGAACCTCCATCTGGAGCACTACGGAAACAAGCAATGAAATGATGGGACATCGTTAGAGGCCGAATGTCACCTACTCCGAGAGCAAAAGCGGCTGCTGCGTCCCCGTCTACAGGGCAAGAGCCGTCCTCCTCCTGGACGGAGCTCCCCCCCATCCCAGGCCTTACGCGGCTTTGTGCCTTTGGTCTCTATGATCCACAATGCCCGCCCCGCTTTTATAATCCCCTAAACATTCTCTTTATTGACTTAGGTTACTTAAAAGGACAGTTGTTTGGCTTGAAATTTTTATCGTGGCATTCACAGCCAGGGTGAAATCATGTATGTTGTGGAAATAAATGCCTGTCATTCACCCTGGCTCAGCTCTTGGGGGTGGAGGGGACGGGGAGGCTGGCAAAACTCCTAACACGCCGAGTCTCCCTTCATGGTTTTTGTCCAGCAGCCGAGAATCGTGGGATGGTCCAGACCTGGGCTCTGGGGTCGCCCACTTAGCACCAATTTGCGATACTGAGCCAGACCTTGCATCATGTAGCCTGTCTTTACCCATCTGTAAAATGGGAACAGTAATATACCTCCCTAGCAGCGCCGTTGGTGAAGGCTCAATGTGTCACCCTGACCTTAGGAGCCTGACAGAGAGGGCCAAACACGGGACCGAGCGTCACAGAAGCTTCTACAGCTCCTCCTCAAGCCGACACTCCAGTTCCAACTCTCTCTCCACTCAGGGCCAACCAGCCCCTTCTCTCTTGGCCTCTTTGGGAAAAAAAAGTGGGTTAGAGGAGGTCATGAATATGGTCCCGGGCCAGGCATAAAATTCTATTAACTCCTTCGGAAATGAGCGACCCACTGTCCTTTGTTTTTACAAGACACTATGCAAATCCTAGATTATGGGAAGTCGTGATCAGACGACAGAGCCCCCGCTTCTGCGATTTAAACCTCCGCATGGGGAACGCACTTAAAGAGCCCTGCAAAGTCCGTGTCCTTGCGTTTGTGTGTAGATGGACATCCCTCCCT
This sequence comes from Panthera leo, assembly GCF_018350215.1. Classification (NCBI taxonomy): domain Eukaryota; kingdom Metazoa; phylum Chordata; class Mammalia; order Carnivora; family Felidae; genus Panthera; species Panthera leo. The sequence goes on along the minus strand of NC_056689.1, from coordinate 79,887,225 downwards.
GAGGGCATAAAGTGGGCTAACTCGTGTATCCATTAACATGTGTTCGTACCATATTTGGCCGTTTGCAAGCATTCGCACGACCCTTATCTCCCACCGGAGCCAATTCATCCCAAGTCGAAATCTTTTTCTAGAAACTAACTGTTCTGGAGAAAGCGGGTGTCTCCAATCCATCAAAACTGGGGCACCTCAGCTGGGGCTACCACCAAAAGGTTATCATGGCAATTTTTGAGAATGTATTTTTCCCACCTACATTGTTGAATTTTTTTTTAATGTTTATTTTAAGAGAGATAGTGTGTGCATGCATGTGGAAGGGCAGAGAGGGAGAGAGAGAGAGAGAGAGAGAGAGAGAAAGAGAGAGAGAGAGAGAGAAAGAGAGAAAGAGAGAGAGAGGGAGAGAGAGAGAATCCTAAGCAGGTCCCATGCTCAGCACAGAGCCTGACGCAGGGCTCAATCCTACGACCTAGCGATCACGACCTGAGCTGATATCAAGAGTCGGGAGCTCAACCAACTGAGCCACCCAGGTGCTGCCGTTGTTAAATCATTTGAATGTGCATATAAGATACCATATCTCATGGAGTTTAAGACGTGTGTTTTTTCACATTTAACGTCTTTGAATTCAGGATGCATCTCATAATGGACTCTCAGCTTTCTGTCTTAACCCTGTGTACGGGGCTCAGCAGTGTCCCCCGGAAATTCATGTCCCCCTAGAACCTTGGGATGTGACCTGATTTGGAAACCAGGTCTTTGGAGATGCAGTCAGTTATGAGGAGGTCATACTGTGTTGGGGGGCCCTAACACCAACATGAGTGGTGTCCTTAAAGGAGAGGAGAGGACACACAAAGATACAGAGGAGACACGGACAAAGTCCAGAAGACAGTGGAGTCAGAGATGGAAGTGATGTGTCTACAAGCCAACGAACGCCAAAACTTGCCAGCAACCAACAAAAGTTAGGAAGAGAGGAAGGATCCTCCCCTAGATTCTTTGGAGGAAGCGTGGCCCTGCCATGCTTGCGTTTTCACTCTTGGCCTCCAGAACTGTGAGAGAATACATTTCTGTTGTCTTCACCCCATCAGTTTGTGGTAATTTGTTACAAAAGCCTTAGGAAATTAACACACCCGGCAAAGTGGGTACAGTTATGTGTGTATGCATATATATATATATACAACATGCCCTTGGGTTGGGTTGGTTTTCATTTCTTCTTCCTCACTCACAGGGGAAGGATGAAGAGAATTACCATCTTTTGAGCGGCCGGGCTCACGCTGCGCTGACTGGCCTCGTAGAGGCCATCAGTACCCATTTCCGGATGAGGATCTGACCGCAGGGGGGCTAAGCTGGGCTCGACCATTAGATCCTGGCAAGGAGAAAGTCAAGTCGTGTATTTTTTAAATGAAAGGAGCATACAAGGTAGCCACAATGTGAGTCCTCTGCTCAGTACGGAAGAAATAGTGTCACGGAAAGTTTTCTTAAGCTCAATCTGTTGAGTGTTCTGAACTCACCTTTAAAGAATAAACCTTTGCCTTCTCCATCTGCCCCAGATGGAGTCTAGGGAGCCAATAACAATGAGAATAAACCGTCCTCAGAACTGAGCTTCAAGTGGGATTCTGGGAGAATCTCAAGAGGCCAACGCCCCCAGGTCCTTCTTCCTGACAAGTCCCTGGAGCCCCACGTCCTCCTGAACCTGACCTTTCTCCACTCAGTCAGGGTACCGCTCTCCGGTGCGCTCCTGGTGCTCTTAGGACACAGCAGGTGGAATGTGTTGCTCTTTGCGTGTGGCTCCATTTCAAAGGAGAAAGGAAGACAGGACAGCCGGAAGGAAGAAAGAGAGGAAGGGAGGGCTTGGCACAGGACCTAGCAGGTTCTGTCACTCTACTCTGCAGGAAACAGAGCAGCTTTCTTGTCACTACAGAGGGGTCTTTCCCAAGTCTTTACACCAGACACAACAGGCCCCTTCCGTGGCCTCATACGCGACAAACACACACGCAAAGCTCATGCCTTAAAGAGCGCCCGGCGTTCGGGCCACGCGGGATCCTACACCCAATGCTGACACAGCGCAGATCATCACTGGAAACGCGCACACCCAGGACACCCTTGTCAGCCCTCGGGGAAAGCTTTCTCCGCAATTCCTGGCTTCTGTTCTTGAACAGAAGGCGGCTGACTCTGATCACCTTGGAGATTTGTGGTTGCGCCGTTACCAATGTTGGAGACAGACACGACTTCCAAGAGCAGAAGGGATGTGGCCAGGGGAAAAGATGGAGAAAGACAAGAGAAAGACAGATCGGTCGATTTGTCAAATTTTCAAACAGCCTAACCACAACAGATTCGTGCAAAGAGAAGGCGTCATTCCCCAGTCGTCCTGTGTGCCCGCTTTTATCCCCCCCCCCCCCTTTCCTTCATGTCCTAATTCAGGATTGGAAGGTAATCACAAAGTAATACAGTCCTCACCGTGGCGAAGGCACACCGGGCAATATTATACAATTCACAGTATTCTTTTCTTTTTTTAAATTTTTTTAATGTTTATTTATTTTTGAGACAGAGAGAGACACAGCATGAGCAGGGAAGGGGCAGAGAGAGAGGGAGACACAGAATGTGAAGCAGGCTCCAGGCTCCGAGCTGTCAGCATAGAGCCCGACGCGGGGCTCGAACTCACGGACCGCGAGATCATGACCTGAGCCGAAGTTGGACGCTCCACCGACGGAGCCACCCAGGGGCCCCTCCGCAGCTCATTCCTGAATCTAAATATTTCTTTCATAACTTTATTGACAATTTCAGTTGCTATTGCTTTAACGTAGTGAGGTTTCTCCAAATTGAAATTCAAAACAAACAAAACAACCCGTCCCAGAACTACAATGGCTCAATAAAAGCTGGTCTACATTTAGTACTACTGCCGATAGACTACAACTTCTCTGAAAATTTTGCCTATGACCAAGTAAATGATGATTGTGCTGCAATACGGGAGAGAAAAAAATAAATATCGCAGCGCACACACAGAATAATTTATGAATTTCGTCTTTATCACCCACACAGACATCACCACCACCTAGACGTTTACAATAATAGTTAAAGTCAGTTTCTTTGGTATTTTGGCTGACTTTCTGAGAGTAAAAGCCGTGGCTTTATAAATAGAAATATTTTGTCGTTTTCTCGGTATGAAGATATATTTGTTGAGGTAGGAGGGTAGAACATATTTTTATGTATCAGGTAGGGTATCGTTAATGACTTTTAAACATTTGGACACAGTGGGCCTCCCCTCCCACCTCCCCCGGGGGCCCTGCCAATGCAGGGGAAGGCCTGAATGCTGGGCCTCCAGTTTCGGCACATGTATGCATGAATGGTGGATAGTTCCATTTTATTTTATTTTTTTCAATGTTTTTTTTTTAAATTTATTTTGAAAGAGAGAGAGAGAGAGAAAGCACCGGGGGAAGGGGCACAAAGAGAGAGGGGGAGAGAAAATCCCAAGCAGGCTGCCTGCTCAGCACGGAGCCCAGTGCGGGGCTTGATCCCACAACCGTGAGATCATGACCTGAGCTGAAATCAAGAGTCAGACGCTCAACAGACTGGGCCACCCAGGCGTCCTGACAGTTCGGATTTACGTCACAAGATCTCTGATGCATCTCCAGGGGAGGCGCCCCTTTGGTCAGAGAGCTAGGAGGAAAGCCCATCTAGGGGGCATGGTGGGTGGAAACCACTCCGTAGACGATGCATTTCTTCAGTTCATCCTTCTCCCTCTGGGTCTTTGTACAAGTCACCCCAAGACCCCAGTGATGGGCTCTGAGCCTTAAGAAAGGGTAGGACCACAGGCGCCTGGGTGGCTCAGTCGGTTGGGCGTCCGACTTCGGCTCAGGTCACGATCTCGCGGTTTGTGGGTTCGAGCCCCGCATCGGGCTCTGTGCTGATGGCTCGGAGCCTGGAGCCTGCTTTGGATTCTGTGTCTCCCTCTCTCTCTGCCCCTCCCCCGTTCATGCTCTGTCTCTCTCTTCTCCTTCGGAAATGAATAAACGCTTAAAAAATTTTTCAAAGAAAGAAAGGGTAGGACCAGGAGGTGGCCAATGGGTGGCTGGCCAGAGCTAGGATGAGCTCCTGGAGTGGGGGCGGGCGGTCCAACACCGGGGGAGCTAAAATGGGGTGAGTCCACGTGAGCGTGTTCGTGGAGCTGCCCAAAGCAGACGCTAGGAGGACCTGCTGTTCCCTCCAAGCCCTCGGAAGGTGAGTAGGGCTGTCCTGGGGGTGGCCGGTGGGGGTGTGTGGGTCTAAGAGCGGACCTAAGTGCAGAGGCTCCAGGACAACATCTGACACGGCACCGGGGCCACCTGACTCCGGCACCGCAGCTCCGGATGGGATCCTAGAGAATCGGCTCCGCTCAGCACGGGCCAGGGGGCGCGTCCAATCACCTTGGGCCAGGGGTGAGATGGCCTGATGCAAACGTGGCGGCCTAGCTCCTACCCCTGCATGTCCAGAGCATGAGGGTTCCCCGGCGTGTCCCTGACATATGTGTCTACACCCGATGTGTCGGTGACAGATGGCCGCCCAGAGGCTTAGGGGTGAAGGATCAGGGTGGAAAACCGGGAACTCCAAGGCTCCTTTCCTGAGGCTACATACATCTCCCCAGACTAGGGGTAGGTTCTCTGCCCCGACAGAGGGGAAAAGCGCTGAGCGTGGCTGACAGTGGGGTCAAGAGGCCGCTGCCCAGGGGAGGCAAGGAATGGGAGACAATGAGCAAAGCAGGTGGCAACGGCTCTTCAGAGATTTAGAGACACCAGCCCCAGCCCCAAACCCGGAGGGACTTCCCAACGGCCGCTGAGACTGTAGTGAGTGCCGCGTCTTCCGGGAGGTTTGAGTTCAGCATCCTTTTATCAAATGGGTCATGTGGCTGTTTTCACAGCGGGTTGTAACTCAGTCGACTGTCGGAGTCAAGAGGCCGATCAGATTGGGCTCTGAAGTTGATGAGAACCCCGAAATCACACCTCAGATGTCACTGAGCGGCTTAATCTGCACCTACCCCAAGCCCACACGTAACACACCGTCCTCTCCGAGAGGCACCGGGAAATCACAGCAGGTCCGCATTTACAGGCCATTTCCAGCACCATGGCAACCCATACAGAACACATAACAGCATCTGGAGATTCAAAACCGTAAGCCTGGGGCCCAAAGAAACAGAAGAAAGAGCTGCAGCGTTTAGGCAACGAGCTCGTTCGCGGAAGGAATGAAGATGAAGAATTTAAGACACGAAGGCTTGATACATTCTTGACTTGATGACAGTTTTTCCTCGCGTAATAGGAGAGGAAGCAAAGCTGTGTCCCTGGTCTCATTCCGACCAACAGGAGTGACTGGTAAGTGGCAGAGAAGAAGCAGGGCCACTGCAAGAGAGGGTCGCCGCAGAGTGACCGAAGACACGATGCCTGTGCCAGACATTTATCCCGGACTTTTAAGAAGGCAGCTCGCAAAAAAATGCACAGAAGAGCTGCGGGTGTCTCAAGGGCCTGGGTGAACCCTGGCTCAGCTCCTCCATCATTCTCGTGAAGAATGGTGGGGTCTGAGAGCAGCGAGGCCACACAAGGACTTGGTGGGGACAGAGGCTGCCTGCAGGAAGGGGACACGGGAGGTCAGAGGGGCTATGCCAAAGCTCCGTGTGCCAGGCCGCAGCAGCCTGGGGACCAAACTACAGCGATCTGACACCGAGCTCCCAGCTGGAAGACGCCACACTCCCCAGACCGTCTCCCTTCCTTGGCCCTGGGTGGCTCCTGTCTTTCCCCGGAAGCTGCCACTGCTGCTGTCACCTTCGTGGTCCCTACTACACCTTGAGCCTGTGTCTCCTGAACCCTCTGGGCTGTGGCTCTTGAGGCTCCAACTCCTGCTGTTATCACTGTTGAGGGTCCCAAAGGTTACAGAAGGTTCACTACCACCATGATGATGCTTTCCAGTATTTCTGTGATCATAAAGGTCGACCCCTTGCGATTGGCACACTAATGACTCCTCTCCTGTCTGGTGAAAACGCCCAGACACTTCTCTCTTGTCTGCTCAGTGTTACACCCTCCACCACTGACCTTTGGACTTCATCTGGTTCTTGAGTTTGCCCCTGGATTATCTCTCTTGTGAGCCCCTTGCAGCTGATGACACATTGGACAGTTTTTCTGGCTTTCTGCTGTGACATTCTCCCATAGCCCACCCAATCCTGGCTTCTTGAGGAGTACCCCCTGCTTCTCTAGGAGAAAAAGAAACAGCAGTAGTACTTATTTCTTACAGAAGATCTGGAAAATCTAGGAGAAGATGAAGAATAAAAATTACCAGGGCACGTGGGTGGCTCAGTCGGTCAGGTGTCTGACTTCAGCTCAGGTCACGATCTCACAGGTGGTGAGTTCGAGCCCCTGCATCGGGCTCTGTGCTGACAGGCCAGAGCCCGGAGCCTGCTTTGGATTCTATGTCTCCCTCTCTCTCTGTCCCTTCCCCTGCTCATGCTTTCTCTCTCTCTCTCTCAAAAAAACAAAAACAAAAATAAAACAAACAAAAAAAAAAACAGAATAAAAATTACCTCAAATAAATACACCTCAAACCAAGAGAGATAATCACAGATGACATTGTAAGGAATTTCCAGAGATGTATTACTTGAATATACCATTATTAGACTTGGTGTGTGTATATTTATGTATATATTCTGGGGTTTTTAACTCACATTTACCACGTGTGTGTGTGTGTGTGTGTGTGTGTGTGTGTGTGTGTGAATCTTTTTTTTAAAGTAAGCTCTATGCCCAATGTGGGGCTTGAACTCACAGCCCCAAGATCAAGAGTTGCATCCTCTACTGAGTCAGCCAGGCACCACAAATTCTTTGAAAACGTTTAACTAAACAACTACGCCAGGTTCTCTTTTACGAGTATACCAGAAGCTAGCCACTCCCCTACCGCTGGGCATTTAGGTTGCTTCCGAATTTTACTCTTCGTAGGAGGAAAGAACACGTCAGGTCTCCAACGCTCTTGCTTCAACATACACGAAAAGGTGCTTCCATACCACACTCTCTGTTCCCAGTTCCTCCACGAGAGAGAGGGAGTAGCTAATCCCCTTGCCCAGAGGTGGACCCTAATTGGGATCAACATTTTACCAGTGATCAGGGCTCCTGGGCCTCAGAAGCGGGCGCCATCATTTCTCCTTCGTGGCAGTCATCTCTACGTGCTACTCCGCCCCGTCCCCCAGCGCAAAGACACCTGGGACTGTCATCCGTGCAGTTGTTGGGAGGAGCGGATACGAAGTCCGTTCTACCGTGTCCTGTGCCACAGTGCACTTGACCGTGCAGAGCCCGAATCCAGATTAGGCATGAGAGGGAAGAGACCTCCTTCAGCCCCAGGTCCTGGGGAGGTCTCCGGGTCAGCCATCAACAGGAGGCTCTGCTCTGGGGCTGTAAGCGGATTGCCTAGAGTGGTCTAACAAATTGTTTTCAAAGAACTTATACACACGCACGTACACACACGTCTACGTGTAATTTTGTAGGGAAATGATATGAATAAAATAGGCAACATATATAAACACACGTGCTTACCACCGTCATCGACAACGCTACCGTGAACATCTTTGTGCCAAAATCTTTCTCTAGATCTCTATTCTAAACATACTTTATGAACATACAAACATTGCATTGACCGATCCGCTCTGCCGATGTTCCCGCCTCCTGCCCTCTGGGCATCCCCACTGGCAGCCGGGAGCTGTGGAAATCAACACAAAATCTGGGAGAATTCCTGAAATGGTTTGGCCGCATCGCCGCCTACTTCCGGTGACGGGGGGCCAACCACTCACCCTCTCTGAGCTTCAGTGTCCTCACCTGGAAGATTTAAGTTAAAGTAGTGACAACATCTGCAAGCCTCCCACACCTCACGCGATCGCAGACGTGGGAGTCTGGGGAGGCATTGCTATGCTTGGAAACAGCATCGCACGCGTTTTTCTCTCTTGCTGCTCAGAACTTTGGTCTCTTGGAAAGGTGTAAGATGAGTCAACACACAGAAAAGAGGTCCAAGAAGCCGAGATGGAGAATTCTTCCATGGGCTCTCCTTTAACCCACGGGGTATTTGGGACGGCTTATTTACATACGAAAATACTTAATCAGCAATTTAGGGACGGATTTGGAAAGCCCTTCGTCTTCCTAAACTTCTCATTCGCTTCTCTGACCTTGGCCATTCTTGCTCAAGTCCCCATTTCCTGATACATCACTTTGCCTCCTGTGTCCTGACTTTGACCTACAATTAATAACAGGCTATTTAGCAATGTATACCCCATGGCTTTTACAAATGAAAACTTAGAGAAAGACTCTTACTCTTGTAGCCAAATGCCCTTGGGGGCTGGAGGGATCTTTCCTTCTTCCAGCAAAGCTACTTTGATGGCTTTGCAACACACACACACACACACACACACACACACACACACACAAAGTGCTTTAGAAATGACTCTAGGTTTGCAATCGCAAGTCTTATTCAACAAAGAATTACTTTCCAAATTCAGCTGGAAGTGTTTCCCTCAGACAAAAGGCAGAGACGACAGCCATTTGCTGTTTTAGCAGAACTTGTCTTTAGAGGAGCCTGTACTCGGACCTGCCATGCCTCCCCTCTTCTCCCAACGTGAGCCTGAAGAGGGATCTGTCATCTGTATTCCATCCCCTTCCCATTCCATCCCGTCCCCAGCTTTGCTAACCGCTGCCTGTGGGTCCCCCAGCCTCGGGGCAGGGAGAAGGGAAGGACAGTAAAGGAGCAAGCATGTATTGTTACTTATGTGTTATTCTCATTCAGCAGGTCAATGCCCTCCCTCCCAGCAGATGTCCACACGTGGACTCCTCGTTCCCGGCGGTGCACTGGGAGAGGGGGGCAAGGGGGGAGGGGTTAGAGACCCACCCACACCCCCGGCACTATCCTCGATATGGCACAGCTGCTGGATGCAGGTGAGGCACGGTCAGGCTGGCCTCTTCCAATGCCCCTGCCCCCATCCACTGCCCCCTCCTTCGGGGGTGAAGCTGGCGCGTCCTGCCCCTCCCCAGAGCTTTCCTGAGTTCATCACTAGGACACCACTGGGGCGTCTGTGCAATTCTGCAGGCATCAGACTGACGGCTGAGGGGGCAGTCTCCCTTATGGCGAGCATCCCACTGCCTGGTGCGGTCCTGTCAGTGCCTCCTCCCCTCGTTTGGAAAGGGAAGGGGGTGGGGAGACCACAGCACCCACTGCCCACAGGCTGCCAGCCTGCAGAACCAGTCTGCCTTCTGCAGAACCTTCTGCAGAACCAGTCTGGCCTTCTCTCCCCCTTTGCTGCTGCTGCTGTGATGGGTCCCGTTCCTTTCTCTGCAACGAGGACCCTTATCACTCACTGACCTCTCTTCCTAGGCAGAAAAAGTTACAGGGGCACCCGGGTGCCTCAGTCAGTTAAGCGTCCGACTCTTGACTTCCGCTCATGATCTCAGGGTTCATTTTGGAGCCCCTCGTGGGGCTCAGCACTGTCAGCATGGAACCTGCTTGGGCTTCTGTCTCTCCCTCTCTCTCTCTCTCTGCCCCTCCTCCACTTGCTCTCTATCTCTCTCTCAAAATAAATAAAAATCAACTTTAAAAAAAAGAGGGAAAGTTACATAAGCAAATGAGACTACATTTCAATCAGCTGTTGGAAATCATTTGCCTGCCCTCATTGCAGAAAGAGGCTTTTGTTTCCATGGCTGTATAAATTAAACCCAGAGGAAAGTGACCCACAGTGGAGATTTCACGTAAGTTTCTGCATCTAGGTGGTCACCAGCCCCAGAACTCTGTTCTCAGCAGCCGGGCAGTAGAAGCAGCCAAGTGGGCGGAGCAGAGCAGGAGACCCAAACCACAGGTCCAGCTGGACGAGGACGGCTGGCTGCAAGTGACCAAGGAGCTTTGTGCCAGGACTTTCTGGAGGCAGGACTGAGAAGGCAGGTGGAGGTGCTGCGTCTGCACGGAAGCCTCACCGAGCAGTCACGGCTCAGGCCCGGGGCACAGCATGTGCTCAAGGATGTTGTGAGTCCCGCCTTGTTGTTAACATTCACACAAGAGAAATTTCGGTACCATATGTTGCTTCCAAGAAATTTCATACAATCACGATGAAGGCAAAACAGGACGTTTTTCCAACACTCTTAAAATGAATTTTGAAGCAAGCACATGAGAAAGTCAGCAACGTTGGGAATAATATTTTTCGGCTCAGAGGGCCAACTTTATATTTCAAAACTCTGCTAGATTCGCCGTATAAGAACAGGAGAACAGTCAGGATATAATTTTATTTAGTTCATTATTTAGGAGGAATTCTGGGTTGAAATGGTGGATTAAACACATGCATCTAACTTCACTTCCCCCTGAAATCTCCAGTAAAGGGATTAAACAAACAAGGAAACAAACATAAAAATAGAAACCAATAAGGACAGAGGGAACAGGAGAGGGAAACAGTGACCACATTTTGGAAGCTGTACGTCAAGCTCTCACTGACTTAGGAGACCCAAGAAAGCCAGTTCCTACCCAACGGCGAGGGCAGCTGAGAGCCATTGGGTTGTTTTTTTTTTTCTTTCAGTTTTTTAAAATTTTATTTTATGTTTTTAGGGAGCCCTTGGTTTATACTGCAGAACCTTGAAAAGGTGCCGGAGTGGATAATACCAGGGACTTCCAGAAATGCTAGTTGGTAGTCACCTGGATTCCTAGAGGCCCTAATCTATGTGGCCGCATGGCAGTCCCACCCCCAGCGCCATCTTGGTAAAATAGGATCTAAATCAGGGGATGGCAGGCACGGTTGAGGGTGTGGGCGCCATACCAAATGCCTACGAACGTTGGACACTAAGAGCCCTTGCCTCCTCCTGAACTCTTAGATGGCTGGTAGCCAAGCTGTTCCTCTCTACAGAAAGACTGTGTCCTGGGGAATCTGGCTAGCTGTGAGAAAGTGTCTCAGGTTATAGGCAACAGGAGTCGCCCCCAGGAAGTCGTCCACCTGATCACCCTATAGAGGAGCATGAAGACAAATCCTGCCTATGTATACAGAGTGTCCAATCCGTTTTTGAGTTCCTGTTTCATATCAAGGATATAAAACGTCTGAGAAAACCTTTGATCTAAGGAAACCAAAAGAAACAGAAAAAAAAGAATTAGGGGGAAACAAAAAGTGTGTAGAGAAAAAGAAAGTTAAATTAAAAGAAAAAAACCATCAGTGAGAGATAACAGAAGCCATAACATCATGAAACAAGAATAAGGCACCATGAAAAAGTTATATCCAAAGACATCTCTGGAAAACGGGAGTGCAGCAATTAAAAAAAAAAAACAAAAAAACAAACTCAACAGAGTTCTAGCACTGCATTAAGCCAAGAAAAATAGAAAGGCATAAAGATCAAAAAGGAAGAAGTAAAACTATATTTGTAGACAAAATGGTTATTTATATGGAAAATCACAAGGAATCTATAAATATATTATAACAAATGAATTTAAGGTTATTTATTATGACCTTAAGAAAAGAATCCAAGGTCAGCATACAGAAATAATTGTATTTCTTTTTTTGTTGTTTTTTTTGTTTTCCTTTTTTTGTTGTTTTTTTTTTTTTTAATTTTCTTTTTTATTTTTTAAAATTGACATCCAAATTAGTTAGCATATCGTGCAACAATGATTTCAGGAGTAGATTCCTTAGTGCCCCTGACCCATGTAGCCCATCCTCCCTCCCACACCCCCTCCAGTAACCCTCAGTTTGTTCTCCAAATTTACGAGTCTCTTCTGTTTTGTCCCCCTCCCTGGTTTTATATTTTTTTTGTTTCCCTTCCCTTATGTTCATCTGTTTTGTCTCTTAAAGTCCTCATGGGAGTGAAGTTATATATGATTTTTGTCTTTCTCTGACTAATTTCACTTAGCATAATACCCTCCAGTTCCACCCACGTAGTTGCAAATGGCAAGATTTCATTCCTTTTGATTGCCGAGTGATACTCCATTGCATATATGTACCACATCTTTATCCATTCATCCATCGATGGACCCATTTGGGCTCTTTCCATCCTTTGGCTATTGTTGATAGTGCTGCTCTCAACATGGGGGTGCACGTGTCCCTTCGAAACAGCACACCTGTATCCCGTGGATAAATGCCTAGTAGTGCCATTGCTGGGTCACAGGGTAGCTCTATTTTTAGTTTTTTGAGGAACCTCCATACTGTTTTCCAGAGTGACTGCACCAGCCTGCATTCCCAGAAATAATTGTATTTCTTTACACTAGTAACAAATAAGTTTTTAAATATTTTGATGCAAAGAAAAGGGCAAAATATCCCAATAGACGCTTCACCAAGGATGATACACAGATGGCACATAAGCAAGTGAAAAGAGGCTCAACCTTATACCTCATTCGGGAATTGCAAATTCAAATGATGGGTTACCACTACACGTCTGCTAGAATGGCCGAAATCCAGAGGGTGAACGCCACCAAATTCTGGTGAGCACACGGAGGAAAAGGGACTCTCCTTCATTGTTGGTGGGAAAGCAAAATGGCACAGTCTCTTAGGAAAACAGTTTGGCAATTTCTGACCAAAGTGAACATGCTTTTACCACGTGGTCCTGCACTCATGTTCCTGGATATTTACCCAGCGGGGTTGAAAACGTGTGTCCCCCAAAAAACTTGCACACAGAGTTATAGCATCTTTCTTCATAATTGCCCAGACTTGCAAGCAACCAAGATATCCTTCAGTAGGTAAATGAATAAACAGTGGCCCATCAGACAATGAATATTAATCAGTGCTAAAAAGAAAGGGGCTATCAAGCCACGAAAAGACACAGAGGAACCTTAAATGCACGTTACTCAGTGAAGGAAGCCAATCGGACAAGGCCACACGGTGTACGATTCCAACTGTGGCACATCCTGGAAAAGGTAAACTATGGAGACAGAAAGATCAGTGCTTGCCAAGGGTTGGGGGGTGGGTAAAGTTGAATAGGGGGCACACAGGGGATTTTGGCAACAGTGAAACGACCCTGATGATCCTATGACGGTGGATGTATGTAATTGTACATTTGTACCAACCCATAGAATGCACAACACCAAGAGTGAACCCTAACATAAAACATGAACTTGGTTGATAGTGTGTCGATGTGGGTTCATTGATTGCAACAAATGTACCACACTGATGCAGGGATGGTGACGGTGATGGTGAGAAAGGCTGGGAGGGGTGGGGAGGAGGGGATGGGAAGTAGGTGTACAGGAATCTCTCTGTGCTTTGTGCTCAATTTTTCTGCGAACCTAAGGCTGTTCTAAAAAATAGTCTAAACAAAACAAAACAAAAAAACATGTGTTCTGTTTAGGGAATCCTTTTCCCACTTAGAATGTGCTCTTCTAACGTTTTTATGGTTTCGATTTTCACATCTTTATCCTTCAGGAATTTATTTGGGTTAATAGAAATCAGAACAGTGATTCTGTTAGGGGAGAGGGGAGGGGGCAGGAGATGGGCTAGAAAAGGGCAGGAGGGAATTTACTGGGATGACAGAATAAAGACATCTTATTGGGTGGTGGTAACATAAATATATACCTTTGCTGAAGTTTATCAAGCCAGACATTTTTTAAAAGACATATGCACTCCTGTGTTTAAGTTTTTATTTTTTATTTTAATTCCAGTTAGTTAACATACAGTGTTATATTAGTTTCAGGTGTACAATATAGTGATTCAAGAGTTAACATACACGGGGAGCCTGGGTGGCTCAGTCGGTTGAGCGTCCGACTTCGGCTCAGGTCACGATATCACGGTTCGTGAGTTCGAGCCCCGCGTCGGGCTCTGTGCTATTGGCTCGGAGCCTGGAGCCTGCTTAGGATTCTGTGTCTCCCTCTCTCTGCCCCTTCCCCGCTCATGCTCTGTGTCTGTCTCTCCAAAACGAATAAACATTAAAAAAAATTAAAAAAAAAAAAAAAGAGTTAACATACGTCACCCAGGGCTCATCACAAGTGCCCTCCTTAGTCCCCATCCCCCCACCCGCCTCCCCTCTGGTAACCATCAGATTGTTCTCTATAATGAAAAGTGTTTCTTGCTTTGACTGTCTCTCTCTCTCTTATTTCTTGCTTCTGCTTGTTTTGTTTCTTAAGTTCCACATAAAAGTGAAATCATATGGTATTTGTCTTTCTCTGCGGGACTTATTTCACTTAGCATTAGATTCTCTAGCTCCATGTAGGCCATTGCAAATGGCCAGATTTCATGCTATTTTTATGGCTGAGTAATATTCCATCGTGTATGTATACACCACATCTTCTTTAACCCATTCATCGGTCCATGGACACTTGGGCTGCTCCCATATCTTGGCTACTGGACACAAGGCTGCTATAAATATAGGGATGCATGTATCCCTTTGAATTAATATTTTTGTATTCGTTGGGTAAGTACCTGGTAGTGCAATGTGATGATGACCAACTTTTCATGTGTCTATTGGCCACCCGTTCATCATCTTTGGAAAAGTGTCTGTTCAAGTCTTCTGCCCTTTTTTCTTACTAAATTTTTTTAACGTTTATTATTTTTGAGAGACAGAGCACAAGCAGGGGAGGGGCGGAAAGAGAGAGAGAGACACACACAGAATCTGAAGCAGGCTCCAGGCTCTGAACTGTTCAGCACAGAGCCTGACGCGGGGCTCGGACCCACGAACCAGGAGATCATGACCTGAGTTGAAGTTGGGGGCTTAACCTACTGAACCACCCAGGCGCCCCTCTTCTGCCCATTTTTTAATTGGGTTATTTGCTTTGTGGGCGTTGAGTTTTGTAAGTTCTTTATAGACTTTGGATGCTAGCCCTTTATCGGATATGTCATTCACAAATATCACCTCCCATTCTGTAGGTTGCCTTTTAGTTTAGTTGATTATTTCCTTCACTGTGCAGAAGATTTTTGTTTTGATGTAGTCCCAGTAGTTTATTTTTGCCTTTGTTTCCCTTCCTGAAGCTGTATATTTTTAATCTATGCATTTTATTTTATGTAAATTATACTTCCATATACATTAAAGAAGCTTAACAGAAAATTTAGAAGATAAAATTGAAGAAATTTTCCAGAAAGTAGAAAGACAAAGAAATTTAAAAATAGTCGAAAAAAGGATTAGAAAATCCCATCCAGAGGGGGCCCTACATATAAGTAACATGAATCCCCCCCCCCCCAATTAAAGGAGAACCAAAATGATAAAGGAGGTGGGATCATCAAATAATCTTAGAAAATTCCCCAGAAAGCATTCTATACACACATTGTAAATCTTGACTTTTCACTTAAATTCCACTGTTTGGGGATCATTCCTGATGTCAGTGGGTAAAGGCTGCCTCACTATAACCACAAGGTATTCCCTTATGGGGTAGCTCATAATTACTTAACCGGTCCCCTAATGGCTGACATTTATGCAGCTTCTAATTTTTTGACATTTTAAGTAATATGGCCAATATCACACTTGCATATTCATCATTTTCCGTGTGAGAGTATATCTCTAGGAAAAATTCCTAGAGGTTAAATGGCTCAGTCCAAGGAAATAGGCATTTGAGTTTTAATTTAATTTTGCCAGACTCCCCTCTGTAGAGCTGGAACCGTTATCATCCCGTCCTGACATGAGCTCCATTTCTCTTATTCTTTTTTTTTTTTTTTAATATTTATCTTTGGGAGAGTGCAAGTGGGGGAGGGGCAGAGAGAGCTGGGGACAGAGGATCTGAAGTGGGCTCTGTGCTGACAGGCTGACAGCAGAGAGCCCGAGGTGCGGCTCAAACTCAGGAACCCCAAGATCATGACTTGACCCAAAGTCAGACACTCAACCAACTGAGCCACCCTGGTGCCCCATCCCTTATTCTCCTTTTTTGTTTTGTTTTGTGAATGCTTATTTATTTTGAGAGAGAGAGAAGGGTGGAGAGAGGGGGAGAGAGAGGATCCCAAGCAGGCTCCGTGCTGTCAGCACAGAGCATGACGCGGGGCTCAGCCTCACAAACCGTGAGATCATGTCCTGAGCCAAAATCAGACCACCATTAAAACATCACAACAATGACCGCTACAGGCAAAATCACTGATGAATGCTAAAATTAATGGGGTAAACGTTTAGAAACAAACAGGATATTTGCATAGTCTCTAAAATATCGCACTAAAAAATCTCAGCATTTCAAAGGAAAAAATCATAACTTTCCAGCAGAGAAACCCAGCCAATGCCACTTCAACCAAGTGATCAGGGTTGACATGCCAACATCATGTATTCTTGATGATGCACTGAGAAGGGTGCCTTACCCCATGCGTCCTTCTCAACAAAGCACAACCTCAGTCTCATCACGAGAACACCCCAGGCACATCCACGCAGAGGGACATGCTCCAGAACATCTGATCAGTATTTCGAAAGTGCCAAGGCATGAAAGACAAGGAAAGAAAGAAGACCCACCACAGATGGGAAGAGACGAAACTCAAAAGACAATGAAATGCCGCGAGCGGTTCCGAATTGGATCCTGGACCAGAAAAAGGACATTAGGGGAAAAACTGATAAAATGCAAATGAATTCTGTGCTGTAGTTAATAGCGTTGTATCCAGTTTAATCTCTTAGTTTTGATAATTGGGCTCTGGTTATGCAAGCAAGATGTTGATATGAAGGGAAGCTGCAAGAACGGTACACGGAAACGGTATCATCTTTGCAACTTTTCTGTAGGTGGACAGTGATCTCAAAATAAGGTTTGATTTGGGTTTTTTAATAAATTAAAAAAAATTTTTTTAATCTTTATTTTTGCGAGGGGGGTGGAGGGAGGGCAGAGAGAGGGAGACACAGAATCTGAAGCAGCCTCCAGGCTCTGAGCTGTCAGCACAGCGCCCGATGCAAGGCTCGAACCCGCGAACTGTGAGATCATGACCTGACCCGAACTCAGGAGCTTAACTGACTGAGCCACCCAGGCGCCCCTCAAAATAAGTTTCTTTTTTAAGGTATTTGTTTTCCCTTTTCTGCTCACATACACTCATTTTTATTTATTGTTTTGCACATACACTCATTTTTAAATTTTGTTTTCTGTCTTTTACAAAAGGATTTCCAGGAATTCTTTCTTACATTTAGGGAAAACGGGCTTTGTCACACGTGGGGCAAACATTCTTCCTGTTATGTGCCTTGAATTCTGTTTCTGACAACTTTTAAGACAAAAGCTGCTTTCATTTTTACTCGGGCAAGTTGATTAGCTTTCCCTTTCTGTGTCATATCTAGAAAGTTTATTCCCCACCTGGAAGCTTTTCTTCTAATATTTTTATGCTTTCCTTTCCCACACATAAACCTTTCTTCCTCCTGGAATTTATTATGCGGTATTTTTTCAAAAACACTACCTAGGTTTTGTTCAAATTGTCCACTGAAGTATCCATCTTTCTCCCAGTGGTCTTAAAGCCCACCTATATTATTTACCGATTTTTCATTGTTAATAAGAAAAAAACTTTTAAAAGTAAGTAATCTCTATGCCCAACAGGGGGCTCAAACTCACGACCCCAAGATCAAGAGTCACATGTTCTACCAACTGAGCCAACCAGGAGCCCCTATAATGATTTTCTTTTTTTAAAATTAAACTGCTTCTGAGGTTTCTGTAAGTACATATTAAAAAAAAAAGCCAGGGAGATTCAGAGAAGGAAGTATGATGAGGGCAGAACTAACCCAACCAGGTATGAAAGCGCGTTTTAAAGCTACTCGTAATTCTGTGGGGCGCCTGGTGTCTCCGTCGGTTAAGCCTCTGACTTCGGCTCAGATCAGGATCTCACAGTCCGTGGGTTCGAGCCTCACGTGGGGCTCTGTGCTGACAGCTCGGAGCCTGGAGCCTGCTTCGGATTCTGTGCCTCCCTCTACCTCTGCCCCTGCTCTGCGTGTGTTCTCTCTCAAAAATCTCTCTCTCGAAAATAAATAAACATTTAAAAAAAAAACCAACCTCAAAACAATGATAAAGCTGCTTGCAATTCTGCCAATTTGTTTAGTAGACTCGGAGCTTGTGGACTACAGGGACTGAGTCATGGTTGCCTGTAGCAGGGAGGGGGGGCTCTGGCCCCCAGCCGCGCTGCCGCTGCCCCTCTAGATGCCAGCCCACCCGCTTGCCGTGGCTGCAAGGGCGTGGGCGGCTGGTCCCCACGCAGGAAGGGGACGGCGTGGATGATGGTTTGCAGACGCCGTGAGGCCCGTCCCGGGCTTTTCTGAGCCGCTGCCACCACCACCCAGAGAAAGGTGAAGAAGGAGGGGCTTACGGGGTCAGAGTAAGAGAGCACAAGGATGTGGTCGGTGGCCGGCCGGAGGGGCGAGGTCTGAAGGCTTCAGTGGGAGAGAGAGAAAGGAGGGAGGGAGGGAGGGAGCTAAACGCCGACAGGCCATCGTGCTCTCTGTGGGTTATAAAACACTTTCCCACACATTAGCTTTTTGATCTCACAAGCACCCCATGAAGAAGGCAGGTAGTTATTCCCATTTAACAGGTGAGAAGACGGAGGCTCTGAGAGGAGGAGGTTCAGCAACCTGTCAGACCACCGGCTACCACTCAGGCCCGTCCGGTTTCTAGCCCGGCCTCCGTCACCACCGCCGCCCCCACCAGGCTGCCTTGGCTCGGAGCCCGGAGCCTGCTTTGGATTCTGTGTCTCCCTCTTTCTGCCCCTTTCCCGTTTACGCTCTCTCTCTCAAAAATAAATGAACATAAGTGAATAAATAAATACATAAATGCATAAATAAATGACCAACATTCTCACGTCCGTGGGTTAAGCCTCTGACTTCGGCTCAGATCAGGATCTCACAGTCCGCAACTCTGTCCCCAGGAAACACTAGCTGCACGCCCCCCACTTCCTACACCCTGGCAGCCGCCTTTTCTTCTTTCTGCCTCCGGATCTGACCACTCCAAGTAGCTCGTAAAAATGGAATCATCCGGTATTTGTCCTTTTGTGACTGTTTTTATTTCCCTTAGCGTAACGCTTTCGAGGTTCGCCTGTGTTGTAGCACGTGTCAGAATTTCTTTCGTTTTCCGGGGCGCCTGGGTGGCGCGGTCGGCGAAGCGTCCGACTTCGGCTCAGGTCATGATCTCTCGGCTCGGGAGTTCGAGGCCCGCGTCGGGCTCTGTGCCGACAGCTCGGAGCCTGGAGCCTGCTTTGGGTTCTGTGTCTCCTTCTCTGCCCCTTCCCTGTTTGTGCTGTCTCTCTCTCTCTCTCTCTCTCTCTCTCTCTCAAATAAATAAGCATTAAAAACATTTTTTAAAAAGAATTTCTTTCTTTCCAAGGCTGAAGCCTATCCCAGTGTTTGGCCTTACCATATTTTGCTTACTCCTTCATTTGTCGATAGACACTTAGGGTGCTTGTCCTTTTTAGCTATTGTGAATAATGCTGCTATGAACACAGGTGTGCAAATCTGAGACCCTGCTATTTTTTTTTTAACTTTTTAAAAAAATGTTTATTCATTTTTTGAGAGAGAGAGAGAGATGGCATGAGCAGAGGAGGGGCCGAGAGAGAGAGGGAGACACAGAATCCAAAGCAGGCTCCGGGCTCCGAGCCGTCAGCGCAGAGCCCGACGCGGGGCTCGAACCCACGAACTGTGAGATCGTGACCGGAGCCGAAGTCGGGCGCTCAACCGACTGAGCCCCCCAGGCGCCCCTCTGAGACTCTGATTTCAGTTCTTTGGGGTACGCACCCAGAAGTGGAGTTACCTCGGAACTGCACGGTATTCCGTGTTCAGCTTTTTGCAGAAGTACCGTAACACTCTCCGTAACGGCTGTGCCGTTCGACATTCCCCTGAGACTTACTTTTCTGAAGCCTTGTTGCCATTCGCCTCCCCTCCTCATCCCCTCTCCCGCGCAGAGCTTGCTGTCTCAGCCTCTGGGGTGAGTGGGAGGTGATTAATAGACATTGCTGAAGGACCCTCACGTCCACTTTCCTCTAGCTCTGAGTCCCTGAGCCCCAACCCGCCCATCGTGTGTGTTGGAAGTTGGCACCAGAGGCCTCAGGCCTAAAGCAGGTGCCAACCCTCCCGGGAAGGACAGGGGGACAAGGGAGCCACAACTTTCCCAGCTAGCATCCCCGCTCAGGCTTGGTGGTCTGTGACCACGGGGCAGAAACGTTCCACGTGAGGGTGCGGTCCCTAGCCGGCCGGCATCCTCACCACCCCTGGAGGTGGTGTCCCCGTGTTGTGAGCTTTATGGTGGATCACTAAACGCTGACTTCAACCGCGTTAACTGGGGGCTCGCGACGAATGAAGAAGGGAATCCTTTTGCTGTTTTGGTAGCTGACTAACCAGGTTAATCGTGGTCGTGGGGTTATGCCGGGACGATCTGACAGCAACGATCTCCAGGGCTGTAATACACGACTACAAGGAAATGTGTGAGCATATTAACAGCGGTTGTGTTGGGGCGGGATCCAGAAGGGATTTTTTTCTATCTTTTAAAATTTTCCTAATATGTGGGGCGCCTGGGTGGCTCAGTCGGTTGAGCGTCCGACTTCAGCTCAGGTCACGATCTCGCGGTCCGTGAGTTCGAGCCCCGCGTCGGGCTCTGGGCTGACGGCTCGGAGCCTGGAGCCTGCTTCCGATTCTGTGTCTCCCTCTCTCTCTGCCCCTCCCCCGTTCATGCTCTGTCTCTCTCTGTCTCAAAAATAAATAAAACGTTAAAAGAAAAAAAATTTAAAAAAAATTTTTCCTAATATGTATATATTGAGAAAAAAAGGACAATGAAGAAAAAGCAATCCTATTATCTGTAGGACATTAGAAATATGACTTTTCAACTCGTCTCCTAATATTTCTCTATTCCACCACTGTTAAGTTGATGGACTTATTACCCAGTAAGTCAAAGCACACTTGTTTCATTTGCTAACATTCTTAAGGAAATGTTCTCCAAGTCCTTAGCCTTGATTTAGTCATTTTTAAAAGCTTCATTTATCAAAATGACGTGTCTATCATAAACAAACATACCAAGAAGAACGTGGCAATGATCCAAAATTCCACACCCACAGAGAACCTCAGTGATCATTTTGGGGACTACTTCTGGTTTGCACAAACTCGGTTTTCAATTGATTCTATTTGTTAGTTACTTTTGCAATTGGTTATAGGCATATTCAAATATACAGTTACAAGGTTTAAAAGTCAAGCTTCGAAAGGTGCAAAAGGCCACACAGAAGAAAGGGCATCTTCCTTAATAATATATCTTGTTACGTATCAGTATATATATGTAAATATGCAGATAGGTCTGCTTCCGTAGAAAGGCCGGATCACATTCCGTACTTTGGAGATACCGTAACTGATTTAACCTGTGCTGGCTGAAGGACATTCTGCTGAAATAGATGCTCTATTGTCACTCTGTGCAATCACACACCACATGCCGAAGGGTAACCGCTCCGAAATATGCCGTCGAGGCTTTTGTTTTTAAACCCACCTGAACAAGACCCGTTTCCTGTCTAGCTCAGCACCCCTTGACTTCATCAAGCCCAGCCTTGTATATTTCAGTGAAATGCCCATCTTTTGCAGGACCTTGAGATCGGCTTCCCAATTTAGCGCGACATCTCGGAAATAAGTTGGCAAGAAAGAAAAAGATCACCTCTGTGTGTCAAAGGTTTTTTCTTTCTCAATGTCCTGCCTTCCCACGCGGCCAAGGCCCTTGCAGCAAGCCCGGGGAGCAGCACCTCGGTCAGTCCCAACGTACACTTGTATTTTGCAAGTTCATGACAAATTGGATGGGAAGAAAAATCCAGCTGGGGCTGGGTGTGCCTAAAATTGTTCAAGCCTCCAGCACATGAGTAACAATCTTTTTTGGAATGCGGCCTCCTCTTGTTCAAAAGGGCAAATCAGTGGCATGTGATGTTGTCTGTCCTTTGTCTTCTTTGTTGTTCAGGCTGATTCTCCACCACCCCCAGAAGCAGCAATCTGAAGTCTGTTTCCTGAGCTAAATAGTTCTCCTTCTCTTCCTTAAAGGCACATGTATCCACCCACGTTTGAATTTGGGGCCACTCCTCTACCCAGACTGCATTGATTAGAGTTTGGAAAGATCAAATAAGGAAAAGGAATAGGGGCGCCTGCGTGGCTCGGTCGGTTAAGCGTCCAACTTCGGCTCAGGTCATGATCTCACGGTTCGTGGGTTCGAGCCCCACGTCGGGCTCTGTGCTGACAGCTCAGAGCCTGGAGCCTGCTTTGGATTCTGCGTCTCCCTCTCTCTCTCTGCCCCTCCCCTGCTCGCACTCTGTCTCTCTCTCTCTCTCTCTCAAAATGAATAAACTTGAAAGAAAGAAGGAAAGAAAGAAAGAAGGAAAGAAAGAAAGAAAAGAAGAAAGAAAAAGAAAAAAAGGAATAACATGCACATCAAAGACTCCTTGAACTTTCTGGAACTGGTAGAAAAGCTGAAGAGGTGTTGGCCTATCGGACAAGGTCCCCTATGTGGCCAGCATGAGACAGGTGCCCTGCTAAGCCCATGGGCAGGGCCAAGGGCAGGGACGGAGCTCGGTGAGTAGATACCAGCCACGCATCCGCACGCGTCCACATGCAGAGTGTAGCCAGACTCCTACCTCTCGGATTTCCCATCCACGCAGTGGGCGTCTTCCAGAGCAATCCCTTCCAGAGTCACAGAGGGGAAGGATAGCACGTGGGTGGCCGGCCCGTTCCAGAAGGAACCAGATGTTCAGGGAATTTGTCACCTCTGGCCACAACACCCAAGACTGTGCAGCACCCCCACCCCTGCCACCTTTCCGGAAGGCCGTGAACCATCCGGGTCGGGGGGGGGCCGGACTCGGCGAAGGGAGAGGCCATTTTCTAGCTGGGTTCACCTTGTATCTCAAAGCGGCCCCACGCCTGAACGACGGAGCGGCTAGGGCCGTGGCCAAGCTGCCGAGTTCTGGTCCTGGCTCCGGCACGTAACGAGACCTACGGCCTAAATTCATGCCGGTTGCTTTATCTTTTGCTGTCCTTCACGGCACGCTAGAGCCAATGGCAGCGGGTCCTAGTCGTTCTGAGGGTTAGAAGAACCGCGGGACGCACGTGCCTGACCTCCCTGCGGGCTTGACGGATGTTAGCTACGGTTATTATCCCCAAGCACACCACCCAGGGACTAGCCAGACCTGCTGTAATTACAATACACCAGCGATCGAAGCAGGCAGACGTCTCAGGTCGGACGTGCCATACAGCCAGGGGCTTGGCTACGTTTTCTCGAGACGCAGAAGGTCCGAGCCAGGCCGAGTCCCTGACTCTGGCTGGCTGCACCTCAGGAGAGACTAGAGAGCTTCCAAACCCCACAGTCCAAGATCCCCAGGTGATCCCGACAGGTGGCCAGGCTCACGGATGACCGAGCTGGTGGAAATCGCTCCCTGGACGGGCCAGGGAACAGAGGCGGGGGGCCGAGAGGGGCCTGTCCAAGGGCCTGCGGGCAGTGGGTGGCAGAGCCGGGCTGGTCCCCATTTTCTGGTCCTCAGGGCCCCTTGGTCTTTCCGCTCCCCCAGGGGGCCCCCCGCAGCCAGTGGGCCACTTGAGAAAAATCAAGGCAGATTCCTCATGTCCTTTGAAGTACTTTTTTTAAAACCCCAAAGATAGAAGGGTGCATTTTCTGCCAACATACTTACTTTCCTTTAAAAGAAAGCAAACTTCATGGTTTTAGATATAACTGGATCCAAACAGGAGCTTAACGCGCCGCATGGGCAGAGAATCCACTGGTTGGTGGGCTTTGTTGAGACCTTTTTAATTTAGAGGATTATTTCCCTGCAACGCAGGAGGATGTGTGCTCAGCTCCGTTCTAGAATTCATTCTTTTCAGGAGGACAAATATCAGTCTGTCGTTTTGAAAGGGAACATATGGGCATCAGATGACCATCATTCTCTTTTAATGGCAGACATGTGTTAATGAATATGTAAATGTCCAGAGGTGAGTCTGGCGAAGCTTGGCTGTTGCTGGGCAGGATTTCTTTGAAATATTCTCTGCACCAGATGGCGTTTGGGTTGCCAGAGACTGAAGCTTGGAAGAACAGGTCTCTGCTTCTCCCTCCCCGCCCTCGGGGCGGCAGGGGGGCGGTGGGGGGAGGTGGGCAGCCCCAGGGAGGAGCCCTTTGGGCTAACTTCTAGCTCACGGGCCTCCCCTGGGAAAGAAGGTAAAGAGACGCATGGGCCTCTGAGTCCAGACGATTCCTCCCACGTGGCCTTGGCCAAGACACTCACTGGCATCGCCACGGAGTGTAGATGATGTCACCTGTAGGATACACGTAACGTGCCCAGAGCCTGACAGGCAGTGGGTGTGCTGTGAGGGACAGCAGCTATGGTCACCCGGGCCTGGACTCCGCCCGCCGGCCTGACCTGGTTTTGGGCGGAGATGCTGGCTCGCTGCCATGCTGGGCTCTAAAAAGGGAACGTGTCGGGCCACAGCCGCAGAGTGGCAGGAAACAGAGCCTGCCTGCCACCCTGTCATTACTGGCCCAAGAGCTCCTCCCAGGCCTCGGTCTCCCCTCACGTGGAAAGGGCTATAGACAGAGGTGCCCTGGGGCCCCTCCTGCCTCAACAGGCTGTGCCCTCAAGTGACCGTGCAGACTCAGATTGTAACGGGCAGGCAGCGTTGAGAGGGCCCATCACCCTCTTTCACCATTCCAGGGGCCCTAGCCGTGCTCTAGGCCAGTTAAATGGGAGCCCAGTGGTGGGGCCTGGGTGCTGGTGTCTTACGAATGCTCCCCTGGGGGGTGGGGGCGGTTCCAAAGTACAGTCAGGGAGGACAAGCGCCGATGAGAGAAATGTCCTTGCGTGGAATTGATAGTCTAGCCTCACAGATCCAAGGCCACTGGTGTTCAGGTGTGAACTTGGGACAGCTGGGTTAACTGCCCCGTCCTGGCCGAGTTCCAGGCTGCCATACAAAGGCAGGGTTTCAAAGCTCAGCCGGCAGGGCCTGCTCTACTGCCCTAGTCCGGAAGCCGTAGATTTGTCCGAGCGTCTTGGGGGTCAGGGGTCAAGGCTAACCTGGGCTGTGAGCCTGGTGGGGCAGTTCTGCACACGCCCACGGGCTATGCCTAACAGGGTCCTAGTTCAATAGTACACCCACCCGCGGGCTGGGAAGGGCAGCCTGCTGTAGGATGGGTCCGGCCTCTCTCTGACAGCCGGGTCAGCCAGCCGGGTCAGCCAGCCGCGGGCTCCCACCCCTTCAGATCTTCGATGGTCAGCAAAGTGCTAAGGACAGGTCCAAAGATTTTAACAGCCACTTCGTAACCAGCCATTTGTTGACGGCTGGCTCCGTATCTGCTGAGTACTGCCTCCTTCACATGCATTAGCCAAATTCTGACTCCCATAAAGGGTGCCCGGTCGGTTGAGCTCAGCCGGTTAAGCCTCCGATTCTTGGTTTCGGCTCAGGTCATGATCTCACGGTGTGTGAGTTAGAGCTCCGTGTCGGGCTCCGTGCTGACGGCACAGAGCCTGCTTGGGATTCTCTCTCTCTTCCTCTCTCTGCCCCTCCCCTGCTCCCTTGCTTGTGCTCAAAAATAAATAAACTTAAAAATATATATGTGTGTTTATTTATTTTTGAGAGAGGAACAGAGTACAAGCATGGGGGGAGGGGGCAGAGAGAGAGGGAAACACAGAATCCCAGGCAGGTTCCCGTTTCCGAGCTATCAGCATAGAGCCTGACTGATGCGGGGCTCGAACTCATGAACCGCGAGATCATGACCTGAGCTGAAGTTGGATGCTTAACCAACTGAGCCACCCAGAGGCCCCCCCCTCCAAAAAAATTTTTTTTAAATAAAAAAATAACAAATTCTAACTCCCATAGCAAATGAGGCAGCGGGTAAGGTCCCAACTTTATAGATAAAGAAATAAGCTCGGTAACGAGCTCACATCCTCATCAAGAGTAAAGTTGCTAAGCCAGAATTCACTCCCTCGTGGAAGGGGTCCAGTTGGCCCAGATCTTTCTGCCAAACCACCCTGCCCCCTGGCTCCCCAGGTGGGCCTGAGGCTGCCAGTTACGGGAGCCCACTGTCCAGACTTGCGTCTGTCGGTGCATGGGAAGCCGGGTATAGCTCTTCACAGCCAGTCCTTTCAGCTGTGACCCAACGCAACAAAGCTCAGCTTGAGACCTCAAGGGAATTCTGCTTCCAGCTAGGAAGCTACAGCTTCTAGAAGATCAAGTTTCCCAGTGAAAACTAGAAAAACTGAGCAACTCATGCATGCACATTCTCTCTCTCTCTCTCTCTCTCTCTCTCTCTCCTCTCTCTATTTGAGGGCATCTGAGAGCTCCTGAGACAGCCATGACTTAAAATAATATTAATAATCAAAAGAAAGAAAAAAGGGAGAGAAAAACAAAATCGGTGGGATAAATGGAAAATAAATATTAAATGGCAGATTTAAAACCTAATATATCATTATATAAATGTGAATAGACTAAAGGCTCCATTAAAAGAACCTTTATTTTGGGACGCCCGGGTGGCTCAGTCGAGTAAGCATCCCATTCTTGATTTGGGCTCATGTCATGATCTCACGGTTTGTGAGTTCGAGCCCCGTCAGGGTCTGCTGACAGCACAGAGCCTGCTTGAGATTCTCCCTCTCTCTCTGCCCCTCCCTTGCTCACACTCTCTCTCAAAAATAAATAACGGGTGTTTTTTTTTTTTTTCAAACTTTGAAAAGAATCTTTATTTTTAATAAATTTGTTTTATGTTTTTATTTATTTTGAGAGAGAGGTAGAGAGAGTGCAAGCAGGGGAGGGGCAGAGAGAGAGATGGGGACAGAGGATCCCAAGCGGGCTCCGTGTTGATAGCAGAGAACCTGGCATGGGGCTTGAACTCGGGAACTGTGAGTTCATGATCTGAGCCGAAGTCAGACACTTAACCGACTGAACCACCCAGGTGCCCCCAGAACCTCTATTTTTAGGGGTTTGAGGTAGAATGGGGCATTCTTAGGACGGATGTCCGTAATGCTCTCCCATCTAAGAATGCACTGTTTTGTTTTGGTTCGTTATTAATGAAGAGTAAGAGACTTTGAAAGATATTAACTATTCCGGACTATAATGAAATAGGTCCAGGGGCGCCTGGGTGGCTCAGTTAAGCGTCTGACTTTGGCTCAGGTCATGATCTTACAGTTCTTGAGTTTGAGCCCCACGTCGGGCTCTGTGCCGACAGCTCAGAGCCTGGAGCCTGCTTCGGATTCTGTATCTCTGCCCCTTCCCCACTCGTGCTCTGTCTCTTGCTCTCTCAAAAGTCAACTTTAAAAAAAAATAATGAAAAAAGTCCAAAAAAGGACATGTAGAGATGGCAGGCATTTGAGGTTGAAAAAGCCGTCTCGAGCTCAGATAGCAGAGATGCACCAGAGGCAAGGAGAAAATCACGGAAGCAGCCGGAGACAATGGGCAGATCGCGCTCCAAAAACAATCAGACTGACAGCAGACTGATGGAGACAGAAGGCGGCAGGCTAATACCTTCCTGGAGGGTGGGGAGGAGGGGAGGGGAAACCGTACACCCAGAATTGTAAACCCACCGAAAGTATTTTTCAAAGATGAAAACAAAACAAAACAAAAGGCATCAGGCATACAAACGACCACCAAAGCCTCACTGAAGAAATTCCTGAAGGATGTACGTTTGGGGGAAGAATGTGATCTCAGCACAAAGAATCAGGTGCTGTCAGGAGTCGTCAGCCAAGCAGGGGCCCTAGGTGGGCCCCTGAGCTGCTCCAGGAAACCTCTCCTTCCAGGTCTCAGCTGTACCGCCAGCTACTCTGCCTGGCCTTCCATGGGAGCTTCCTTCCAGAAATGAGTTTTCATGATAATCTGGGGGCTATTACAAAGGACATTGCTTTCCTAGCACAGTGATTCTCAAGTGCAGTTTGGAGACTCTTCCGGGGCCCCACATGTCCAAACTATTTTTCTGTCCAAATTATTTTCATGATATTTGCCTCTTGCACTCCAGTTCCTTCTATGGGGAACCGTGGGGATTTTCTAGAGACAACATGATGTGTGATATTGCAACAGACTGAATGTAGAACCCGGGAAGAGGATTCTTCTGTCTTCTCTAAAGCTATACATTAAGGAAGATTTACAAAAATGTACAATAGTGTTACTCTCACTGAACTTTTGGTTTTAGACAAGCTATTTTTTTGTAAAAGATATGCTGTGTCCATATTCATGGGTTTAGTGTAATTTTAAGATGAATTGGCGAATTTATTTTTATTTTTTATTTTTTAAAATAAGCTCTATACCTAACGTGGGGCTTGTACTCACAACCCTGAGATCAAGAGTTGCATGCCCCACCAGCTGAACCAGCCAGACACCCCATGAATTAGTGAATATTTTCAGATTTCCTCAGTTTTTATTTTTATAGGGATCTTAAAATTTTTTAATGTTTATTTTTGAGACACAGAGACAGAGCATGAGCGGGGGAGGGGCAGAGAGCGAGGGAGACACAGAGTCCGAAGCAGGCTCCAGGCTCCGAGCTGTCAGCGCAGAGCCCGACGTGGGGGCTTGAACCCACAAACCACGAGGTCATGACCTGAGCGGAAGCCGGATGCTGAACTGACTAAGCCACCCGGGCACCCTGGGATCTTATTAATAAATATCATCCACATAACAAAGCTCTTTAGGGTCCTCATTAATTTTAAGAGTCTAAGGGGTCTTAGGACCAAAAAGTTTCAGAGCTGCTATTTGAGAGCAATAAAAATAAAAACTCAAACAGGTTCATCCTACCAGCAACTATGAAGTTTCCTCACGGCGGAGCATAAAATTTCCTTAGTCTTTCACCAAACGAACAGACTTTCATATTTTTTCCTACTTTTGCGGGCAGCTTTGAAGAGTATGCATTCAGATTTTTAAAAATGTTCCTCAAGCTTCTTAATTTCTCTCTGTTTAAATGCTAAACACGACGCCCTTAACAAGCTTAAGAACAACTCTCAAAAGATCAAAAGTGACCCACCAGTAACTTCCCTGCCTACCAGATCAAAGAATAACACTCTTTAAGGAAATACCACAAAATCTAGCAGTCAAAAACCTAAAGTTTACAATGTCTAGTATCTAATGAAAAATTACGAGACATGTGGGAAAGTATGAACGCATGACCTACAAACGGGAAATTGTGGGAAGCAGACCCAAAAGTGACTGTCTTAGTAGTGAGCGCGGGCTGTTGTAACAGAACACTGCGTGGCTTATACACAACACAGATGGATCTCTCACGGTTCTGGAGGCTGGAAGTCTGAGATCAGGGTGCCAGCATGGCTGAGTTCTAGGGAGGACCCTCTTCCTGGCCGATTGACATCTCCTCGCTGTGTCTTCCCTTGGTAGAGAGCAGAGAGGGGAAGCAAGCTCTCCCCTGACTTTTTAATGTGTATTTATTTTGAGGGTGGGGGGTAGGGGCAAAGCGAGACAGAGAGAGACAGAAAGAGAATCCCAAGCAGGCTCCTTGCTATCAGCATAGAGCCTGACTTGGGGTTGAACTCATGAACCATGAGATCATGTCCTGAGCCGAAACGGAGTCAGACACTGAACCGACTGAGCCACCCAGGCATTCCTCTCCTGTGATTCTCATGAGAGTCCACTCAGGGCGCCCGGGTGGCTCAGTCGTTTAAGCGTCCTACTCTTTTGGTTTTGGCTCGGGACGTGATCTCGCGGTTCCTGGGTTCGAGCCCCACATTGGGCTGTGTGCTGGCAGTGCGGAACCTGCTTGGGATTCTCCGTGTCCCTCTCTCTCTGCCCCTCCTCCACTCGCATTGTCTCTGTCTCTCTCAGGATACATAAACTTCGAAAATTAAAAAAAAAAAAAATAAGGGCATTAATCTCATTCACGAGGGCTCCACCTTTATGACCCCATCTTGTCTTAATTATCTCCCAAAGACCCCACCTGCTAATACCATCACATGAAGGGCTAGGGTTTCAACATACAAATTTTTAGGAGGACACAAATATTCGGTCCCTAACAGTGAGAGGGATGATTAAATCAGGCAAGGATATTTAAACAGCTATCATAAATGTGCTCAATATGCTCGAAGATTTAAAGGCAAGAGGAACCCAATGGGAGAGAAACTGAAGATATTTTAAAAAGACCCAAAATGGTACTTCTAGAGATGAAAATTACAGTATCTGAGATAAAATTTTAACTGGATAAAATAAAGAGGAAATAGAATACTGCATGAGAAAAGATCAGGAACTAGCCACAGCTCAGAAACTAAAATGAAAGACACAAAGAAAAAAAAAAAAAAAGACTGTAAAAGAAAAACTGAATCAAGTGACCTATGGTAGCCAGAGATCGGAGGTTTGTGTCACTGGAGTTCCAGAAGGGGAAGGGAGAGGCCGGAACAACTATCTGAAGACATAACTGAACATTTCTCCAATTTGATGAAAAACCATAAACCCAGAAATTTCAACTCCTCAGCAAGATAAACACAAAGACAGTGACACCAAAAGCACATTATAATCAACTTGATGAAAACCAGTGATAAAAAAAGGAGATCTTAAAAACAGCTATAGAGTTTAAAAAGAAAAAAAAAAAAAGACACATTAGGAAAAGAAGAACAAAGACAACAACAACTGTAGATTGCTACCAGAAACTATTTAGGTCAGAAGATAATAGAAAAATTGCTCTCAAGGAAGAAAAGAAAAAAGCCATCAACATAGATTTGTGTACATAATGGAAAGATCATTTAAAAATGAAAGCACCACTGGGGCGCCTGGGTGGCTCAGTAAGCATCCAACTTCGGCTCTGGTCATGATCTTGTGGTCCGTGAGTTCGAGTCCCACGTCATGCTGTGTGCCAACAGCTCAGAGCTTGGAGCCTGCGGCAGACCCTATGTCTCCCTCTCTCTCTGGCCCTCCCTCGCTCACACTCTCTCTCCCTCTCTCTCTCTCAAAAATAAATAAACATTAAAAAAAAAATGAAAGCAACATAAAGACTTTTTTCAGACAGAGGGGAAAAAAGGCCAAGAGAATTTATTGCTAGCAGATCTAGGAGGAATGTTAAAGGCAGTTTTTCAGGCAGAAAGAAAATGATACCAGATGGAAAGCTGGATCTCCACAAAAGGAATGAAGAGTGCCAGATACAGTGAATAGCAAAATTTGTGGAATTCAGATACAGCTGTATTTAAAGGAAAACTAGTAGTCTTAAATGTGTGTCTTAGAAAACAAATACCCCTCTGTGTCCTTCACAGCAATCAAAAAAAGGTCAGGAATATGTGAAATATAAGCAGGTGGGAGAAAGCAAATAACCGATGAAAGCAAAAAATGAAATAAATGAATGTATCATTTTTTAGAATCCCCAGTCAAAAAGTTGTTTTTCAAAGCAGACTTCCGCTAAGAATGATCAAAAAATACAAATAGCACCTGCTACCAATGTCGACAAAGAAGATATAACTACTCATGCAACAGATATTAAAAAGGTAAAAAGAGCCTTGTCCTAAGGAAATAAATGCCCACTGAAGTATTTAAGGACAAATTAGCATGATGTCTCCAACTTCCTCTCAGTGATTCAGAAAAAAACATACAAAGCAGCAAATGGGACAAAGCGTTAACGCCGGTGAACTCTGGGTAAAGAGTACACAGGAGTTATCTGCACTAAACATGCAACTCCGTTAGTACGAAATTATACAAAAAGCCATAAAGTAGTGTAATGATGATATCACAACCTTTATGTCAGTAATTTAAAATTTAGATGACGGGCACCTGGGTGGCTCAGGTTCGTGAGCCTGATCTCGCAGTTCTCACAGTTCGTGAGTTCGAGCCCCGTGTCGGGCTCTGTGCTGCCAGCTCAGAGTCTGGAACCTGCTTCAGATTCTGTGTCTCCCTCTCTTTCTGCCCCTCCCCTGCTCATTCTCTTTCTCTGTCTCTCTCTCTCTCTCTCTCTCTCTCAAAAATGAATAAGCATTAAAAAATAAATACATAAAATAAAATAAAAATGAGATGAAATGGACAAATTGCTTGAAAAAGTAATTTACCAAAACTGACACAAGAAAGAGAAAATGTGAACAGTCCTGTATCTACTGAGTAAATTGAAGTTTGAATTAAAAACCTTCAACACAGGGCGCCTGGGTGGCTCAGTCGGATAAGCATCAGACTTTGGCTCAGGTCATGATCTTGCGGTTCGTGAGCTCGAGCCCCGCGTCGGGCTCTGTGCTGGTGGTGTGGAGACTGCTTGGGAGTCTCTCTCTACTTCTCTCTGCTTCTCCCCCACTTGCACACGCTCTCTCAAAATAAACACACTTTAAGTAAATTGAATAAATAAAAACTTTCAACACAATATACACACAAACATTCCGGGTACATGATGCTTCACCCGAGATTTCTTTCTGAACAATTTAGGAAGAAATTACTCCAATGTTACACAAACTCTTCCAGAGAATCAAAACAGGCGGAGCGGATTTTGTAACTGATTTTGTAAAGCCAACATAACCTTGACTTCAAAACTTGATAAAGACATTACAAGAAAAGAGAATTACAAGTGAATGTCTTTCATGAACAATAACGCAAAACCCCTTAGCAAAATATTAGCATATGGAAAGGATAATGTCCCAGAAAAATTTACAAATTAAAGATTGTTTTAACATTTAAAAATCAATGTAGTCTATTTAACCAAATCAAGGGAAGAATCACATGCTTTTGATAAAATCCAATCATCATTCATAGTAATAAAACTTTCAGAAAACTAGGAATAGAAGATCATAGAGGGCACCTGGGTGGCTGAGTCAGTTAAGCATCTGACTCTTGATTTCCCTTCAGGTCATGATCTCAGGGTTTGTGGGTTTGAGCCCCGTGCCAGGCTCTGTGCTGACAGTTCAGAGCCTGGAGCCTCTTCAGATTCTGTGTCTTTCTCGCTCTCTCTGCCCCTCCCCTGCTCATGCTGTATCTCTGTCATAAAAATGAATAAATGTTAAAAAAAATTTTTTTAACAAAAAAACATTATATGGATGTCCGAGCAAGAGCAAAAAGGTAAAAAGGGAAGTAAAAGGTATAAAGAATGGAAGAAATAAGACTGTCATTCTTTTTTTTTTTTTAATTTTTTAATGTTTATTTGTTTTTGAGAGAGAGGGAGAGACAGAGTGTGAGCAAGGGAGGGGCAGAGAGAGAGGGAGACACAGAATCTGAAGCAGAATCCAGGGCTCCAGGCTCTGAGCTGTCAGCACAGAGCCTGATGTGGGGCTTGAGCTCACGAACTGTGATATCATGACCTGAGCTGAAGTCAGACGTTTACCCGACCGAGCCACCCAGGCTCCCCTGTAAGACTGTCATTCTTGGAAACATGATTGCACATATAGGAAACTCAAGAAATCGGTCGATAAACTCTTTGAATAATTTAGAGTTTGCTGAATACAAGGTCAATATGAACAAGTATCAATTGTATTTCAACATATTAGTAACAAACAGGTAGGAAATGGAATTTTTCAATATTACTATTTATAGTGTTATATGTATGCCTCGTACCCACACACGCGCGCGCACACACACACACACACACACACACACACAAATGCTTATTTGAATGAAACTTTTATTATTGGAATAAAACTAACGAAAGAGAGGCAAGATGCCTACGCAGAACACAGTCAGTATTGCAAGAACTTCATAAAGACCTAAATAAATGGGTAGATATAGTGTTTTGTGGATTAGAGGCCTCACTATTCTAAACATGCCAATTACTCCCAATTGATCTATTGCAATTGAAAGCACAGCAAGCCTATTTGGGGCTTGTGGCAGCTGATGGGTTGATCCTAAAGTTTATGTGGAAATGCAAAGAGCTGAGAAAAGCAAAGACGAATAAAACTCCAGGATTTCTCCTACCAGACATCAACAGTTATCATAAACCAACACTGTGATGAACAGGCCACTAGGACAACAGAGTTTAGAAATAAACCTGCATTTGATTTGACAGATGTGACAGCAGGGTGCTATAGGGAAAGGATTGTCTTTACTAACTGGTGCTGAGCCCCCTGGGTATTCACGGGGCGGGGGGGGGGGGGGGGGGGGGGGAGAATAAGTTTTAACCCTCAGATCACGTACCCTATAAAAATTTTGACCCTGATGTTATACAACATGCAAAAATCAAAATGTGAAAAGCAAAACAATAAAGAAAAACACTCAGCAAGAAATTTTCATGACCTTGGAATAGGTAAGGATTTCTTCCTTTTTTTTTTTAAGATTTCATCTTTAAGTAATCTCTATACCCAACGTGGGGCTCGAACCCAAGATTAAGAGTCACGTGCTCTGACTGAGCCAGTCACGCACCCCGAGATTTCTTTTTTTTTAATTTTTTAAAAAATGTTATTCATTTTTGAGAGAGAGAACGTGCGCGAGTGTGAGCAAGCAGGGGAGAAGATAGCAAGATAGAGAGGGAGACACAGAATCTGAAGCTGAAGCAGGCTGTGAGCTGTCAGCACAGAGCCCGAAATGGGGCTCAAACGCATGAACCATGAGATCATGACCTGAGCTGAAGTCGGACGCTTAACCGACTGAGCCACCCAGGTGCCCCCAACACCGAGATTTCTTAAATAAGACGCAAAAAATTCTTAACTATAAAGGAAAACAGTTGGTAAATTGGGTTACATTAAAATTTAAAATTTCTGTTCAGCAAAAACACCTTGGAGAGAGTAAAAAGGTAAGTCACTGAGTGGGAGAAAGAAGATATTTAGTTACATGTGTGTGCATGTATGTATATAGGTAACACCCACACATACAATATGCGCACATACACATATTTGAAAAACATATCTGGAACTGAAAAACAGGTCTCTTACAAATCAATCAAGAACTCTTACAGATCGGTAAGAAAAAGGCAGACCACGTAACAGAAAAACGAGCCCAAAGAGGAGCTGTCGCAAAAGAAGTTATCGAACGGCCAGAAAACACACAGCAAGGTGTTCCACCTCCTTCGATCCCATCAAGCACACTGCAGATTTCACTGGTGGCCACTTACACCAACAGCAACGGCGAACGTGTTTTAAGCTGACAATACCAAGTGCGAGCGAGACTGGAGCTCCTGGAACCCCCATACTTGGCTGGTGGGGGCAAAAATTGGGGTGACCGTACGACAAACCCGCTGGCCGTGTCTGCTACAGCTAACCAGTTAAGTGCCCATGGCCAGCAATTGACGCTGAGATCTCTACCCAAAAGAAACGAGGACGTAGGTTTACCAAAACACAGGACGAGAATGTTCCGCCCTGCATTATTTGTGCCCCCGTCCCCGAAAAGTCTCCAAGTCCACCCAGGGTTGACCAATTGCCGTATTCAGCCACACGGACGAATCCAACAAACATAACGTGGAACGCACGAAGTAGGCAAGCTTATAAACAGACAAAACTAACGGATGGTAAATGGCTTCGCTTGGGCTGCGGTAACCATAGACCCGGGGGGGGGCTACAAACGGAAAGGAATCACTCACAGTTCGGGAGGTCTGAAGGTGCTGCAGCAGGTGGGTTCCAGTGAAGGAAGGTCCTCTTCCTGGCTTGGAAACTCTTTCTCTTGTAAAGGCCCTGATCCCAACCTGAGAGCCGCACCCTCAGGACCTCAATCTAACCCTATCACCTCCTAAAGGCTCCACCTCCAAATGCCATCCCAGTGGGGGACAGAGAGTCGATGCATGCATTTGGGAAGGACATGAACATTGTCCACAACAGGGAGGGAAGTCAGGAAGCAGGAGGGATGATTGACAGGGGGACATAAAGGGGCGTTCTAAGGCACAGGTGTGTTCTATTTTTCCAATTGAGGTGTAATTGACATGTAACATTAGTTTCAGGTGTACGTAATGATTCACTATATACGTTGTAAAATGATTGCCACGGGCAGTGTAGTTCCTGATCTTTGTGCTGGTTTCACAGGTATGTGTGCTTTGTAAACGTTCAACAAGCCGTGCATTTATCATTTGTGTCCTTTTCTCTGTGTATGTTACACTTTTCACAAAAATTTGCTCCAACGAAAGAGAAGAGACGGGGAAAGCGGGAGGGGGTGGGGAATAGAAAAAGAGAGAGGAAGGAAGGGAGAGAAGGTGCCACATTTTCCAGCTATGGAAACGGGGCTGACAATTGGTCCCACCAGGTCTCCAGGTGCCCGGAGCACGATCTCCCGGCATCGGCCTCAGCAAAGTGCATGCAGGCAGGGTTTGGTTGGGACAGATGGCTGGAGGAAGGCACCAGCGCTCTCTACCGCCATCCCCCTTCTCCTGAGGGCTTGGATGTCACTCAGCCTCGCTCCCAACTCCGTGCCCGCTCTCCCCGGGTGGGTGAACATTTTCGTGCCAGCCTCCGGATAGAGAATGGGGATTAATTTGATCCTGCACCTGGGTACCTCTGAGCGGGCAGGCCTGGGGAACGAGCAGGTGGACTGCGTGCGTGAGCTTGCAGAGATGTGGCTGACCTCCACCTCGACCCAGCTCTTCTTGTCCGAGCTGGGTCAGGGGAAAGGAGCGTGCTGGTCAGGAAGGGGTCGCCGGGACTGCAGCTGTTCAGGCGAGGTCCCCTGACCCCTGCCCGGCCCTGGCCTGCCTGCCTCTGCGGGCCAGGACACCGAAAAGGGCATCGCAGGCTGAGCTGAGGACAGCCAAGCTTCCTGAGCAGGGTGCCAAACCCCGTGGGGGCTCCACAGAGAACTCTGCAGCCTGTTCTTTGTTTACCTCAATCTGGGACAAATGCGGCCGAGATGGTCTCTGCTGGGCTAACATTCTGAGTCTGTGATGGTCCGGAGCAGACGCAGCTGAAAAAGGCAGGCGGCCTGGGCTCTGGATCTTTCACTGGCTTGGTGACCTGGGGCACATCACCATGCTGCCCTCTTTGTGCCGTAAGAGGTTAGTTAGCGTCCTGTGCTGTGCAGTGTGGTCGCCACGGGTCACATGGTGTGTGGCCATTTAAATCTAGGTTCCGATTAGTTAAAAATGAATGAAAAGAGGGGCGCCTGGGTGGCTCAGTCGGGTTAAGCATCCGACTTCAGCTCAGGTCACGATCTCAACGGTTTGTGAGTTGGAGCCCCGTGTGGGGGTCACTGCTGTCAGCACGGAGCCTGCTTCGGATCCTCTGTCTCCCTCTGTCTCTGCCCCTCCCCCGCTTGCCCACTCTCTCTCTCTTTCTTTCTCGAAAATAAGAAACAGACATTTAAGAATAAATTAAAAATAAAAATTAAAAAAATGACTAAAAATAAAACCTTGGTTCTTCCATTGTGCTAGCCCGTATTTTAAGTGCTCCATAGCTGCACATGGCTGGCGGCTTCTGTCGTGGACAACGCAGACGTAGAACATTTTCATCAGGGCTGGTCTAGACCAATCTGTGGTTTCCAGACCGTTTCTATTACCCAAAGCCCATTGTAGTCAAGACATAAAATGAGGCGGGTGGGTGGTGACTGGGGTTCTGGTGGTTCTTTATATCCCACAGTGGCCCTCAGGCTCTCCCACAAGACCCCGTGCGTGGAAAAGCTTCCAGATTCCGTGCTTGCTGATCTATGACCTGTACAACTGTGTGTCCGGGATGAAGACCTGGTCTGAGACAACAGCAGCCCAAAGTATCAGCGCTTGTTTCTTCTAGGCTTTGTTTTCGGGACTTCACACATTCTGTCTCAGTCAATCCTTACAGTAACCTCAGGAGGAAGGTAATACCGCCCATCTCTGCCCACAGAGGGGGTTGAGAATCTTGCCCCACAGCACACAGTTAAGGATCTCAAGTCCGAGCTGATTCTGATTCCGAAGGCCGCTTTACAGTGCTGTTTTAACCTACTCCCCAGGTCTGGAAGAGGTGTCAGGAGACCCCAGATTTCCCAGCTCCACAGTGTAGGGCTCTGTCACTACTGGACAGGGAGTGAGTTTGTGCCAAAAGCCTTATTGATTCCCTGGGACAGCTGGAAGGGAGGGTGTGCTTGGGGAGGGGTTCAGGAGAGAAGCCAGGGCTGGATGGACAGGGCCGATGGCCTTGCTGCCGGACCAGAGTTGATGGCCTGGACGGGCAGGGTGGGGTGGGGTGGGGTGGGGAGAGACAGTGCCTCGCTCAAAAAGTATTGACAGTGCAAAGGTCATTCACACAGAACAGCATGCCCGCAGACCTGACCGGAGGACTCCAATTAAGGCAACCCATGTAGGCCAGGACTTGTCTATTTCCTCTCCTTCCTCCTGCCCCCTAGTGAATTTCTTACCTGCGGCTTTTCTTTAACCCAAGGTCACTGTTCATGCGGGCATGCTCATTTCTTCTTGCTTATACAGCCTACAAGTGAATACATTCAAAAGAGAAGAATTTTGGGGCATCTGGGTGGCTTAGTCCATGAAGCCTATGACCCTTATCACTTAGGTCATGATCTCATGGTTCATGAGGTCGAGCCCCTCGTCAGGCTCCGTGCTGACAAAGCAGAGCCTGCTTGGGAATCTCTCGCTTCCTCTATATCTCTGCCCTCCCCTGCTCACATGCCCATGCTCGCTCTCTCTCGCTCTCTCTCTCTCTCTCAAAATAAACTTAAAAAAAAGAGAGAGAGAAGACTTTCACTACCCTGATTAGTCCAGGATGCTACCAGGCTTTGCCAGTTTCTCCTAGGGAAGAACAGGCTGTCAAAACAGGCTACGGAAACCAGTGCAATTTGTAGGGATGGTGATCCTGTAGGATCCCACAAACGCCCTTCAAATCCTTGAGTAGAGTTGAGACTAGGGGTAGGGTGATCGGCCACGTCAAAGAGTTTCCAGGATGTGGGAATTTCAGCACTAAAACCAGGAGGTCCCTGGCAAACCAGGATGAGTTGGTGACCCTCGTAAATGCCTTCTCTCCAGGAAACTCACCTGTGTTTTCGGAAGGCTGCTGGTCCCATGAGGCTTCGCCACCTGAAGGCGCTTTGAGAACTTTCAAGCAGAGGGTGATGATGGGAGCCTTGGCTTGGCATATGGGCCGTTCATGCCAGAAAAACCCATGCGGTGAACACACACACGAAATGCACACACGCTTGAGTGCTGGAAACCTCCCACGGCACAGTTGCTGAAACAGGAGAAACAGGGTGGGTTGGCCACCGCTGAGCCTGAGGGGCTGGCATGGGGATGGTGGGCCATGTGTCCTGAGATGGAACCCTCGCTGAGCACCTGTGCTGAGAGGCTTCAGGAAATACACAGGCCTCAGCTGGAACAAGGACAAGGTTGAAACCCTCAGGCAGAAGGTGTTCCCAGTCTCCCCTGGTGAGTGGAGGATGTTCCTTCTCTCCTGTCTGGAAGGGAACCTGCTGGGGTTTTGACCAGAAGGGACGTAAGCTAGCATGGCATTCATCTAAATAAGCAGAGAGCAGAGGCACCTGGGTGGCTCCATCGGTTGTACGTCTGACTTCGGCTCAGGTCATGATCTCGCGGTCCATGAGTTCGAGACCCGCGTCGGGCTCTGCGCTGACAGCAAGGAGTCTGCTTGAGATTCAACCTGCTCCTCCCCTGCTCGTGCTCTCTCCTTCTCTCTCAAAAATAAATAAATAAACATAAAAAAACCCAACAACAATAAAGTAGCAGTTCCTAGGGGGACAAAGAAGCTATTAAATTGTCCAATAAATTACACGAAACCATACTTTACCATAAAAATAAATAAGCATAGTAAACTCTGATGTGTTTTAATTGATTTCATCCTGAAACTTGGCCAATCGATGTTTGTAAAGCTTTGTGGATTTTAAGTCAACAAAAATTAATAAAATTTAGCCAACTCATGTGGCATCCTAACAACGTATTTGTAAGTTGGCTGTATAAAAAACTATGATAAAGGCTTGAAAAATTACAAATGCAGATGCATTCACGGGTTTAGTAGAAACCAAGAGAGT
The DNA here is from genome assembly GCF_018350215.1 of Panthera leo. NCBI lineage: Eukaryota > Metazoa > Chordata > Mammalia > Carnivora > Felidae > Panthera > Panthera leo. The sequence continues at coordinate 79,847,641 of NC_056689.1, read as the reverse complement.
CCAGTGTTCAGAGAAGAGAGTCCAGTGTCCAAAGATTGTTGAGGATAAAAGTGGTTCTCTACTTCTTGAAACTATGTGTCACTTGATGCTATTGCTTTAACGACAAAGTCATTGGAAAGATTTGATGGCATCCCTGAGTCAGATCGTGGCCCAGACAGGGGTGCCATTTAGCCAGTGACGTATGCACAGGACAAAAACTCACACTAACAACTTCTAAACTTCAAAAAATGACTCGGAAATTATTAGAATAATGTGATCTATTACAATATATACCCCTTCGTTTTCTCTCTCTCTATATGAAATATCTTTATCTATCTTAGGTTCTTTCAAGAATGAAAGGAAATACGTTACTTTTATTATTTCTGTATTAATTTAAACTCCGTATCAGCCATTGAATATTTTTAATATCATACTGCCTGTGGAATAGTGGAGTAGGAATTGTCATCAGCCACATTTTATTTTTATTTGTCCCTGATTCTTTATTATGTACATTTTCAAACATACGAAACAGTAGAAGGAATTGTACAACAAGCACTCATATATATACCTATCACCTAGATTCAGCAAAGGTTGCTGACCTTTGCCATATTTTCTTTCTCGGTGTATGTGGTTTTCAAATCATTTGGATGTGCGCTGCAGACATCATGACTTTTCACCCCTAAACATTCAGCCTGTATTTCCTAAAAATCAGGAGATTTTTCTCACATAATCATAGCATCATTATGGCAGCCGAGAAAACTCACAATGTCCTAATATCATCTAACCCAGTCTTCATTCAAATTTCCCTGAGTGTATAGTTTTTTCAAAGTCGAAGCCAATCCAGATTGTTGTGTTTTTAGAATCTCTTTTAGTCTTTCCACCTTTTCTTCCCCCCATGACACTGACGTTTTGAAGAACTTAGGCCATTCATGTCACAGTGTCCCATGTTCTGGCTTTGATGGTTTCCTTGAGACACTGTTGACTTTGTCCCTGTGTGTTTCTTGTTAACGGGACATTAGACCCAAAGACATGGCTGATTCAGGTTGGGAAGTCGGAATGCTCCACAGGTGAAGTACATCACGTCACAGGTGATAGTCCCATCATGTCAGGAGGCCCGGGATGTCATGGAGTTCCCGTGAGTAACACTGATCGCTTGCTGAGTGAGATCTCTCCACTGGAAACAGACAATTTTGAGACCACCAAGGACCCCTGGAGCATGCACAAAGCACTAGATAACAGTAAGGAATTATTCATTTCATTGGGGTGATGATGGTGTGGTTGTGTAAGGAAATGTCCTTATTTCTTAGACAGACACACGGACGTGTTTAGGAGTTTGTAGATGGATAAGATGTTGTGGACATGCTTTGAAGGAACGGAGCAAAAGTGGGGGCTGGGAGAAAAAAACAGAAAGACAGAAAGAAAGAAAGAAAGAAAGAAAGAAAGAAAGAAAGAAAGAAAGAAAGAAAGAACAGAGCAATATTTTTTTTTTTATTTACATCCAAGTTAGTCAGCCTAAAGTGCAATGATTTCAGGCGTAGATTTCAGTGATTTATCCCCTATATACAACACCCAGTGCTCATCCCAGCAAGTGTCCTCCCTAATGCCCCTTCCCCCATGTAGCCCATCACCCCACCCACAACCCCTCCAGCGACCCTCAGTTTGTTCTCTAAATTTAAGAGTCTCTTCTGTTTTGTCCCCCTCCCTGTTTTTATATTCTTTTTGCTTCCCTTCCCTTATGTTCATCCGTTTTGTCTCTTAAATTCCACATATGAGTGAAATCATATGATATTTGTCTTTCTCTAATTTTGTTTAGCATAATCCCCTCCAGTTCCATCCACGTTGTTGCAAATGGCAAGATTTCGCTCTTTTTGATCGCCAAGTAATACTCCTTTGTCTACATATACATACCACGTCTTCTTTATCCATCCATCCGTCGATGGACAAGAGCGAGAATTTTTTAAAGGAAAAGAGGAAGATTAAGCAAGGGTGTCCCCTGGTTGACAATCCTTGAAACGGAAGAGTCACGGTTCTTCGTACTACCCTCTCTACGTACCTACCTTTGAAAATGTTCATATTAGAGAGAAAAAGAGCGAGTGATTTCGCGATGGTGAAGCGCAGCAGAGTCAAACCCAGAGCCCCCAGCTTCCCGATTGCGCCCTGGTCATCAGGACTTTTCCTGGCTCGGGCAGCGTCCCGAGCGAGTGCCAACACGGCCGGCTCTGGAAAGCAGGGTGGAACTTGTCAGCACTGTTCCAAAGGGCAAAATACCTTTTGTCAGCCTTAACTTTGTAAGATCCACTCGCACTTGTTTGCCTAACAAAAGGTCACAGTTAGTTTCCAAAATGGCCAAAGGGTGAAGTTGAAAACAATAGCCCTTCCTAAAGGGCACGTTTTGTTCTCGGAGGAATGGCACAGATCCCTTGAGCACATTTCTGGTTCCACTAGGGAGGCTAATCTGGGAGCCAACCCAGGACTTGTGTTTGAGCGCGGGTGACAGAAACCCATTCTTTCCTTAAAAAAAAAAAAAAAAAAAAAAAAAAAGTTTTATGTATTTATTTTTGAGAAAGAGAGAAAGTACGCAGGTGGTGGAGGGGAGGAAAAAAAAGGGGTGGGGGGTGGGGGACACAGAATCCCAAGCAGTGCAGAGCCTGACTCGAACCCATGAACTGAGAGATCATGACCTGAGCCAAAATCAAGAGTCCGACGCCTAAATGACTGATCCACTCAGGCAGAAACCCGTTCTGACCCTGGAGGAAAACACAACCCATGAAAGAAATGAGACTCACAAGATTGCTTTCCTGGCCCTTCCAGGTTTCTCCAGGGACGGTTGCAACTCTCTTCAGAGATGGGCCCTGGCTTCCTAGGGCACCTTACCTAGGAAAACCGGGCCAGCTCTAAGGTCATTGCTTCTGTGGTGCCTTACGGTTTACCAAGGCATTTTTATGTTTTCAGCAATTCCCTCAACTATCCTCAAGCCCATTTTCAGATAAGATAATAGAGGTCCCGAGTGGCTAGGAGACTTCTGGAGACCACACAGCTGATACAGGCGGCCGCTGGGCCCCTGGATGGAAATCTCTTCATCCTCTGCCTAGCCTTGACACTAGGTCAATCTGTGCCTACCTTGTGCACTGCATGATGGGCCCCAACAGGCTTAGGTAGGAAACTTTATCAAGAGTTTTCAGGGGTGCTTGGGTGGCTCAGTCGGTTAAAGCATCCGATTCTTTTTTTTTTTTTTTTTTTAACATTTATTTATTTTTGAGACAGAGAGAGACAGAGCATGAACGGGGGAGGGGCAGAGAGAGAGGGAGACACAGAATTGGAAACAGGCTCCAGGCTCTGAGCCATCTGCCCAGAGCCTGACGCGGGGCTCGAACTCACGGACCGCGAGATCGTGACCTGAGCCAAAGTCGGACGCTTAACCGACTGAGCCACCCAGGCGCCCCAAGCGTCTGATTCTTGATTTCAACTCAGCTCACGATCTCGGCGAGGTTCATGAGATTGAGCCCCGTGCTGGGCTCTGGGCTGATGGTGTGGAGCCTGCCTGGAATCCTCTGTCTCAAAATAAATAAATAAACATTAAAAAAAAAAAAAAAAAAAAAAGAGTGTTTTCAGCATGCATGCAGTTTAAAGAAGTCAACATTTACACTAGTAACCTCCTCAGATGATCCTTTACTTACTGCTTAATTCTTCAGGAGCAAGTTTTATTTGGGTCCCCAATCTTCCGCCAACGGTCAGGCGACAGATACCTGTGGACACCCTCTCTCTGCCAAGCTTGGTTTCGTGCCAAGGATTCAAGTCAGAGATGCCTCAGAATTTCCTGCTCTCGAGGGCTTCGTGTCCTACAGGGCAGTTAGACGTACTCGCTGTAACTCCAGAGAACGTGCCGATGCTCCAACAACACGCAGGCCCGGCGCCCAACAGACGTCTGAACGAGTACTCAGCACAAGCCTCCCAGGGGAGTCAGAAAGGTTTCCTGAAGGAGGCGACATTTGATCTGGACCTTAAACAATGAGTAAGATTGTGACACATTGAGAAGATGACGAACTCTTTAAGGATTCAAGTGGCATAAAATCTCTCTTAACTTCCCACCTCACCTGTGGGCCAGGCATCTACCTCGGACTTACCGTTTCTAGAGAGAGCTCAGTTACAGCCTCCAAATTCCTCCCGCGCACCACATCCTGAAACCGTCTGGAAGTTCTTTTGGAGGGTCCACATTTCAGTGCAGCTAAACCACGTCTGTTTCTAATCAATCAAGACTAATGACTGGGGGCACCTGGGTGGCTCAGTCGGTTAAGCATCTGACTTTGGCTCAGGTCACGATCTCGCGGTTCACAGGTTCGAGCCCCGCGTCGGGCTCTGTGCTGACGGCTCAGAGCGCGGAGCCTGTTTCGGATTCTGTGTCTCCCTCTTCCTCTGTCCCTCCCCCGCTCGTACGCTGTCTCTCAAAAATAAATAAAAACATTTAAAAAAAATTAAAAAAGACTAATGACTAGTGGCCCCAAGCTCTATCAAGCAGTGCCCACAGCTGATTGGTCACAGCAAACGTCCCAAGCAAGCATATATTTGCTTTGGAATCAAACACCTCCCAGACCTGTTTGCATGTGCAATGAATCATCAAGGGTCTATATGACTACTAATAGTTAACACAATGCAAGGTTCCCCCGAGCAGGAAAGGTACTATGCTCCAGACGAATAGCAAGCAGGACACAAGAATCTAGTTCTCTACAAGATCAAGGAAAGCATTCTTACAGTTTAACCCTCCAAAGTCCATTCGTAAACGCAAGCACGTTTACCTTAGAAAAATATCAAAATAACTGCTTCAGTTTCTCATCACTTTCAACCTCAGAAGGCAATTCTTATGTGCTTTTTGGAAATTTAGGAAATGGATTCTAAATGAAGAAAAGTAGAACTGGCCCCAGATTTATTAGAAAAAAAATCAGGGCCAATGTCAAACAAAATGTAAGTACAGTAAAACCTTGGATTGTGAGTAACTTGTTCTGTGAGTGTTTTGCAAGACGAGCAAACTTTTAAGTTTATATGTTATTATTTTTGAGAGAGAGAGAGAGAGAGGAAGGACAGAGAGAGAGAGAGGGAGAGAGATCCCAAGTAGGCTCCACAGCGTGGAGCCCAATGTGGGGCTTGAGCCCATGAACCGTGAGATCATGACCTGAGCCGAAACTAAGAGTCCAATGCTAACTGACTGAGCCACCCAGGTGCCCCTGAGCAAACATTTCTAATAAACTTTAACTTGACAGACGAGTGATGTCTTGCAATACGAGTGGTACCTGATGCTGAATGTCACATGACCACAACTGAGCCAATGGTTCTTGAAATTCGCTTTGATATATGAATGCTTTGGATTACAAGCATGTTTCTGAAACGCATTAGCTCGTAAACCAAGGTTTTACTGTACGTGATTTCATCTGGAAATCAGGTAAAAGTTGAATGCAGAGAAGTTAGCAGCATTCAGAAGGCTGATCTACATTGGCCACAAATCTAAAAAATTGCAGTGAGGTGGTGAAGAGACCCAGGGAATCAAGAATGTTTACAGAATCATTTCTAGGGTGGTGTGCGTGAAATAATTCATGTAACCAATGACCCACCATTTCTGAGGTCTTTTATTATACAAATACTTACTGCAGAAATATTAGACAACACAAGGATGGTGATGCCTGGGTGGCTCAGTCGATTGAGCATCCGACTTCGACTCAGGTTATGATCTTGTAGTTTGTGGGTTCAAACCCCGCATCGGGCTCTCTGCTGTCCCAGAACCTGCTTTGGATCCTCTAGTCTCCCTCTCTCTCTGCCCCTCCCTCACCCCACCTCTCTCTCTCTCAAAAATAGACATTAAAAAAAATACAAATAAGGATGGAAAAAAAAAATCACCTGTATTGCCATGACCTAGGGACAACACTGTTAATACTGTGGTGAAGATCCTTCCAGATTGTTTTCTATCAACAGCAGTATTATATATTTTTCCCCTTAAAAATCAGACCATAACCGGGGCACCTGGGTGGCTCAGTCGGTTAAGTGGCTAACTTCAGCCCAGGTCATGATCTCACGGTTTGTGAGTTCGAGCCCCACATTGGGCTCTGTGCTGGCAGCTCAGAGCCTGGAGCCTGCTTCGGATTCTGTCTCCCTTTCTCTCTGCTTATCCCCTGCTTGCACTCTCTTTCTCTCTCAAAAATAAGCGTTAAAAAAAAATTTTTTTTTTTACTTGGAAACCTGCTTTCTTCATGTACCTAGAACCTATCTTTCCACATCAAGACATCTTTTTTACTTTATCTCAGTATTTTTAACGGCTACAGACTGCTTCTTCTATGGGTGTACCAAATTGAACCATTCTGCTATCATTAGCATTGATTTCCAGTTTTTTACTGTTAGAAAAAAGCTACAGTGAATGACCTTTTTGCTAAATCTTTGTGCCCACAGAAAGCCACTTCTCAGTACTACATTCTGGATCATGCGTGGCACCTGGCATTCAAGAGGACCTCTCCCTGTTGAGGTTCTAAGGCCTCACTGCTAGAGAGAGGCCACCCCTCCCCAATCTCCAGGGGTCAGAGAAACCCCAGATCAACCCAGTTTGGATGTACCCGATGTCCTGACTCTCCTGCTTTATTTAGGACATCACGAAAATCACTGTAAAAGGGAAGACAATGTAAGCGAAATGCCAGAACTTTCCTCAAATCTGTTTGCCCTGAGGTCGAAAAGTAAACATTTTCCACTATTTATCAGCACCACCTTTGCAGAACCAGTTTCCTTTCAGTCTTCCTGTCTGACAGAATTAAGGTTTGCTGTGAGACAGAAGGAAGCAGAGCCTTGTAGAATGATCTTCTAGCAACTGAAATGAAACCTGTACTGACCCAGAACAAGGTAATAACTGTTTTTTCTATTGTATTTTTATTTTGCATTCCCCAGACTCCTTTTTTTAGCTGCGTAAGATATGGATTCACAGGATGCCTGGGTGGCTCAGTCGGTTAAGTGTTGGACTCTTGATTTCAGCCCAGGTCACGATCTCACGGATCTTGTCATTGAGTCCCGCGTGGGGCTCTGTGCTGACAGCATGGAGGCTGCTTGGGATTCTGTCTCTCTGCCCCTCTCCCCCGCTCATGCTCTCTCAAAAATAAACACCAAAAAAAAAAAAAAAAAAAAAAGATATGGGGGCGCCTGGGTGGCTCAGTTGGTTACGTATATGACCTCGGCTCAGGTCATGATCTCACGGTTCGTGAGTTCGAGCCCCGCGTCGGGTGAGCTCGAGCCCCACTTTGGGCTCCATGCTAACAGTGTGGAGCCTGCATGGGATTCTCCTTCTCTCTCTGCCCCTCGCTCACTCACGCCCTCCCTCGCTCCAAAAAAAAAAAAAAAAAAAAAAAAAAAAAAGATATGGATTCACAAGATGGTCCATTTAAATCTTTTTTGGGAGCACCTGGCTGGCTCAGTCAGTGGAACGTGCAACTCTGGATCTCAGGGTCAAGAGTTCAAGCCCCACGCTGGGTGTAGAGATTATAAATAAACTTAAAAAAATCTTTTGATTAAAGCAGTTATTGTCACTGCTCCACTTCGGAATTTTAAAACTCAAATCCTTAGAGTCTGAATTTTGGGGATGAAATTTCTGTTTTTATGTTTTGGTCCTTCCCCAGAAAAGCCAATTCCAACATGTAACTAAGCATAGCCAGACTTCTAAGTAAGTTAAAAGAATCCTGTCTTCTTTTCTCTAACTAGTTGGAGGAGACGCAGAGTAGAATCTTGAAGGACTAGAGCCCCCATTTTAAAATCTCACTGAAACAGCCTTGGATTTTGGAAGAGATACACTGCTCACGGGGAACGGCTCACACAGAATCCAGAAAGTGCTCACTAGCCAGCAGATCCTCATCAGAAGGCAGTTCCGTAATCCCTACGACTCTAGGAGCACCAGGTTCTATAACGTCTAAACATCTAAACATGGTTAGCTTGATTCGGGCAGGAATCTCTTCAAACAAGACCAGTTCTTATGGGAAAGGTGCCTTTGGGGGACTTTCTAAGATTCAGTGTTGCACTCAATGGATACTCCGTTCTCTTGGTACTCAACACATGCTCCTTGAAATCAACAGGAACATATTAGTAAATAGCGTTCTCGCATTTTCCCGAAACCAGCCTTACCCAAATTCTGAACGCCGGTAAGTTTTCGTGACCTTTAGGAAACCGTATTAAAAGCCCCCTGGATGGCTCAGTTGGTTAAGCGTCCGACTCTTGATTTCGACTCGGGCCATGATCTTATGGTTCGTGAGCTTGAGCCCCGTGTAGGGCTCTGCACTGACAGTATAGAGCCTGTTTAGGGTTCTCTCTGTCCCTCTCTTTCCGCCCTTCCCCCGCTTGCACGTGCGCTCTATCTCAAAAAAACAAACAAACAAACGAACATTTAAAAGATAGAACACTGTATTAAGTCTCCTAAGAATGGCCTGAGTGAACTGAGGCAAGACCTTGGTGGGTGCTGAGACAGACGTCACAACGGTGGTACCATGATTAAATAAGTTTTTATTGTCACATTTAACTGCTTTGTCAGATACACATGGTAGGTTTCAGTATGGCATAAAAATAAAGATATTTTCCTGAATGTCAGAATCGGAACAGAGGAGATGGCTATGGCACTTAAAAAAATGAAATTCACACTGGTGCTGAAGCTGCTAGAAGGGAGCCGATAACCAGAACACACGTGCGGACGGAGAGGTCTGCAACATCTCAAATCGAATGGCAGTGGTGTAAGGCCAACAAAACCGTGACAGCAGGAAAGCACAGACCCCAGAGTGGCTCTCGGAAGAACGGCACTTTTAGCATTTCATTTTTCGGTCTACACGGTGTCATGGAGTATTGGAACCGAGGCTCAGGGAGTCGACTTCTCTCCAACAAAATAAAACTACTTTTCCAGAACCCGGATTTTAAGCCTCTTTTAAAACCTTTCTTATTCTCACAGGTTTTAACTAGCTCACGGGAAAGGCAGTCACATCCCGAAGCGTTAACTTCGCGGGCTGACCTCATCACAAACGCGGGGTCTCGTCGTTTCCAAACCAGGAGCCTAGCGCGCTCATGAATGTCTTTAGTGGTTTCACACATTCTGGGCAAAACTAGAAAACAAGCAGTAATTAAATAAAAATGTAAGTGCATCCCAACAGAAAGTCTCTACGCATTCCGCAACTATCCTCCAAGTAGCAATTTAAAAAATAATAAGTATGGTTATTCAGATTTAAAATGAATCTCTATTCACCAAGATTCCCAAATGGTTTATCAAATGTCTTTCCTCCGCGAATAAAACTAACACTAGGATTTGTCAGAATTGCTAAATGCGTTATATCCCTTACGTACGAACTCGGCTAACTCCACTGTGTCTGGAGTCTGTTCAGCATGAAGCGCAGGTCGAACAGAACTCCTTTCTGTTATCTGCTGCTGTGTGTCCTTCAGTTGGAAGACTCCAGAACAGAGACCATAAATGTGGCTAGTGCAACAAAGCAGTCACTGTCATACCCCGAAAGAAAAATAAGTAATTTATTTTATGACATACTTATTTGGATGATTTCTTACTGGTAATTAGTATCTCTACATTTTTTTTTTTTTTTAAAGGCAACCATTTTAAGTGACAACAGATATCAGGCTAGTAGAAAAGAGTTGAAACAAAGCCCTCTCTTTTGATCTCACAAAGTCATGCAGACAAGAGAAGGTCCATCCGATTTGTTCCAATCAGGCTTCTTGGAATTATCAAAATTTCTTTCTGGCAAAGATGAATTTGGCTCATCATAGAAAGAAGGTTCTTTGAAGGCTGCTGCTAAACTCGTTTCCCTTTGAAAAAGTAAATTTCAAGGCATGATAGTGCAAGAGGTAAGTTTTTGATTTACAGAACATTTATAGACTAATTGTGCTTAGTCTCTAATTTTTCCAATTTATTTGAAAGAACAGAAACTATGTTGATAAGTTTCACTCTGCCTAAATTTACCAGTACATCCATGAATCGCACCAGAATTAGGACAATTTGATTATCTTAATGATTCGGTCACGAAACCTGCGCACCGCGACTGCAGGTGGGAACCGGCAGACGTGAGGCTCCTACCAGTTAGTTCTGTGCCCGGGGACCCTCCTGTTGGGTGTCCGGGGCTCTGAGAAAGCAGTTCTCCCCCCTCCCCCAGATTAAGTCCTCAAAAACCTCTCTCAATAAGCAATGAAGAAAAACCATGCTAAGTGGAGAGTTTCTTGTTTAGCTAAATCTGGGAGGTCTGAGTGTTCCTGGAGCCCCCGTCGGGATGTGTCAGGGCTCGAGAATCCCTCGAATGGGAGTATTCGCTGTTAGAGGGTTCTGTGGGGTCGATCAAATTTTCATAATCGCTGTCATCGGATTCCTCGACACTGTCTCCGGCTGCTCTTTGGGTAGGAGGAAGGTCTGTGTCACTCCCGGGACACTGCAGTCCGGCACTGCTGGAAGCGTAACTGGAAGAACCCACGGCCTGCGGTCGAGGCATAAAGACACTAGTTTCCATGCGAGAATGGCTCAAAGTACTTTCTTGATTGTTTGGGTGAAAATCAGAATAAGGGGGAGGAGGATCGGAGGCCTCTGCGTCTCCAAGAGTACTTCTACCTTCGGCTGCAAGCCCAGGGTAGGGCATCCGGGGGCTGAAGGCCGGTCCCGAACTTTCGGATGGCACCTGCCTGCTGATCATCGCCTGCTGCAGTCCTGGACCAAAACAAAGAAAACTGTAACACTTTGTCTATTTTGGCAGCCTTGCATCTCAACGCACTAAGCGGTCAGCCTGAATGTTCCGGAGAATGGCAACAAAGCAGTGAAACTGATTACTACTCTTAATTATCTTACATGTGCACGGTACTTCATAATTTACAGAACATGTTCCTATAATTACTTCATAATTTACAAAACATGTTCCTATAATTTATTTAAGCCTCAAAAAAAACTTCTGCGGGGGGCGCCTGGGTGGTTGAGCGTCCGGCTTCAGCTCAGGGCATGATCTTGCAGTTTGTGAGCTCGAACTCTCTGCTAGAGAGTGTAGAGCCCACTTCGGATCCTGTCGCCCTCTCTCTGTCCCTCCCCAGCTCGTGTGCTCTCTCTCTCTCAAAAATAAATAATCATTTAACAAAATAATAAAAACCTTCTGAAGTTTTATCGTCATTATTAATATCACTGTTTGCCAGATTATTACACAAGGGACCAGAGTTCAGAAAGGCTAAGTGACTTCACTAAGGGAGCAACGAGAAGTGGGGCCCTGATACTCAAAGGCAGATCTTCTAATTCCAAATCCTGTGCTGTTTCCCTCCCCTGTTGCTTACTGTGCTTACAGACTGTGGGGACGGGAATAAACAGTCCTTACCACCCGTGGCAGTCATTTGAATGTGAGTTTCTTCTTTGATAGACATCAAAAAGCATTTTTCTTTACAACTACTCATCACAATACACTCGTATACCATTTTCTCCTTCAAAGTTTAAAAGCCCTATATTAGGTGGCCAATTTTCCAGGTTGTAGGCCATAAATACAGCACATTTTTTTTCTTTTTTTTTCTTTAAGGTAAGCTCTACACCCAACGTTGGGCTCAAACTCACCACCCTGAGATCAAGAGCTGCACTCTCCATCGATTGAGCCAGCCGGGCACCCCAATATAGTACATTTTTGTGTATGCTCTGGAATAATACCACAACTAGGAGTCCACAGCCTTGAAAAAACTCATACAAAATTTAGAAAAGAACAGAGAAAATAAAATCACCCATAATTCTATCACCTAGATAATACTATTAGACTTTTGGTGAAAAGACTACAGGATTTGTTGGAGTTAAAACATAAACATTTTAGGGGCATCTGAATGGCTCAGTTGGTTGAGTGTCCAACTTCGGCTCAGGTCATGATCTCACGGTTTGTGAGTTCAAACCCCAGTCGTGCTCTGTGCTGACAGATCAGAGCCTGGAGCCTGCTTCAGATTCTGTGTCTCCCTCTCTCTCTGCCCCTCCCCTGCTCATGCTCTGTCTCTCAAAACTGAAAAAATGTTAAATAAATAAATAAATAAATAAATAAATAAATAAATATTTTTAAAAAAAAGATAAAGATTTTAGATGTCAACCCTTCCCCCCCTTTCTGAATTCCAGTCTTATTATCCAGCCTGGTGTGTGTGTGTGCATGTGTGTGTGTGTATTTTAAACATAGCTGACATTGTGTGTTTATGTCATTTTACATCCTAGTGCTTTCTGGGTACTATCTCAGGTCATTACTGGGTATTATCTGGTAATATACTGGTAATATAGTGGGTATTATCCCAGGTCATTAAAAATTCACCTTAATGGCTGTACAATATTGCACCATATAGATATGCCATAATTTATTCAATTATTCTACTGCTATTTATTTGACTACTCCAATAGGTTGTTTCTAAGATTTTAGAGTTACAAAGTTGTGATTATTATTCTTGTGTAGAAATCCTTGTCTGCATTTCTGATTATCTCTCAAAAAATGTTAACACTAAGTGTGAATCAGGTATCACTTACCTGGAAATATAAATTACCTTTTAATTGCTTTACAAATATTTTTTTTAAGTTACTTTTTTTTTTTTTAAGTTTATTTGCTTATTTTGGGAGAATGTGTATCCAAGTGGGGGAGGGACACAGAGAGAGAGAGAGACAGAGAGACAGAGAGACAGAGAGAGAGAGAGAATCCCAAGCAGGCTCTGCTCTGTCAGTGCAGAGCCTGATGTGGGATTCAATCTTTTAAACCGAAATCAAGAGTCGGACGCTTAACCGACTGAGCCACCCAGGTGTCCCGGTTTGCAAGTATTCTTATTAAATCAGAAAAAATTATACATTTAATGTACACATGTTAAATCTGGTGATGCTATAGCAAACATGTCTCTTCCCATGCTGGAATCAATAGATTCTTGGGCCTAATTCTCATTCAACCAGCTGGTTCCCTTAGCCTAATTGTATCCATTCATCCACAGCTACCAAAAAACAGACATTACAGCCTTGGCTGTGATCCTATGAATCAAATGTCAAGTTAAAAGAATATTGGGTCTGGGAAGGCAAGCTGGTGCAGCCACTCTGGAAAACAGTATGGAGGTTCCTCAAAAAACTGAAAACAGAACTACCCTACGACCCAGCAATTGCACTACTAGGCATTTATCCAAGGGATACAGGTGTGCTGTTTCGAAGGGGCACATGTACCCCCATGTTTAGAGTGGTACTATCAACAATAGCCAAAGGATGGAAATGGCCCAAATGTCCATCGAGGGACGAATGGATAAAGAAGATGTGGTATATATCTACAATGGAGTATCACTCGGCAATCAAAAAGAATGAAATCTTGCCATTGGCAACTACGCGGATGGAACCACGTGGAGGGTATTATGCTAAGTGAAATTAGTCACTCAGAGAAAGACAAAAATCATAGGACTTCACTCCTATGAGGACTTTAAGAGACAAAACAGATGAATGTAAGGGAAGGGAAACAAAAATAATACAAAAACAGGGAGGGACGAAACAAAAGAGACTCATAAATATGGAGAACAAACTGAGGATTGCTGGAGGGGTTGTGGGAGGGGGGATGGGCTACAGGGGTAAGGGGCAGTAAGGAATCTACTCCTGAAATCATTGTTGCACTATACGCTAACTAATTTGGACGTAAATTTAAAAAATAAAATTAAAAAAAAAAAAAAAGAATATTGGGTCGCTCCTTTATGCGGTATGATGAACACGGGACATGATCCCCACCCGGGAGGCGTGCGGGGTTATTAACTCAGTCAGGAACTTCACATCTGCCATGAACAGACCGTAGCGGTCAAGGCACACAAGTCTGCGGCAACCCCTTCCTGGGATTTATTCTCACTTGCTTCAGCCTTTCTCCTTTTAATCTCCTCTCTTGGTTTCAGAGACTTGGGAAGGACACCATGGGAAACAGTACTTCTCTTCTGGAAGCTTAGAGACAAGCAAACGCTCTCTCGCCATCAGCCTCACGCGGGGCTGGACGAGTACAGAAGGGTTCCTGTGATTTATCGTATGGTTCGACATTTGAAACGAGACGTTTCCCTGATACCAAATGCTGAAAGTAATGGGAAACTCACTTCTTTCTTGCTCCTTTTCATGTTTCCTCTGAGTGATTTGTCTTCTCAATTTGTTCACTTCTGCCTGACAAGACGCAACAACTCGCTCGCTCTTTTCCACATCTGCACACACTGCCTGAGGGAAAAAATGACAACGGGAACAGTCCGTTTCAAATTCAAGCGCGAGGCGTTCCACGGAGACAGCACTGACTGGAGCCCTAGGAAGAGCTCAGACGCTGCCTCGAGTCACAAAGCGGATGTGGGAGGCAGAGCAGGATCAGGAGGGCCCAAGGGACAGGTCCTGTGATCCACTGACTGGCTTCCTTAATTCTGTGAAGATGATGATGCCATTGAGCCTCTGGACTCTTGAAAAATAAGGGCAAGATGGGAAAGATTTGATTCTTTCCCTCGCACACCAGTCTAGCATCCCAAGGATGAACAACAGATAGGACAGGAATGAGAGGCTTTCAACTTTAATTTATAACCAACAATCAAAAATCAGATGTCACAAATAAACTTATTTCACAGAAAAGATTTATCATTAGGGAGAGCGGGGAGGAAAAGTTTCAAGTCGAGACTTCATAAAGACAGCCAGGGAGTCTACACCTATGCCACTCGGCTACTCCCATCAAGGCACTCGATGCGTTACTGGTGGCTGCACGGCAGGCCTTAGGCAGTCAGCAGTGAAATGAGAACAGCCACTCTGAGGTCGGCTAGACAGTGCTGACAGCCTGCAAAGAGCACGGTCATGAATTTAGGACAAAAAGCTGTTTTTCACTGCACGTTCCTTCCATAGCAGAAATACCAGAAACTGCCAGGAAGTAGGCCGGTCACCAGCGAGCCTGTATAAAGCTCCCTGTGCTGCTAGGTGGGCCGGGACCCTACTCTGGAACACTAACGCTGGAAACCGCGTCGTGTGTGCTTTCTTCTTTGGCCCCAAGCTGATCAGCGTGCTTCCCTCTTTTTCGGTAGCTGCCTGCACTCCCCTCGCTATTCCTTGGGGCTTCTTCCTCAGAGCTAGGCTTTCTCCAGGTCTGGGAGAGCTTCTTCAGCCACACCACTTCCCCTCTTGTTCTCAGAGCCTCTTTTGTCCTTAGGGTTCAGGGCAAATTACTCCTAGGAACACACTGGGGATGATGAGAAGATCGTGGGAAAGGACTGTTAGCACCTAGCTCAATCACTGGCTGGTAGGAGATGTTTCCATAAATACTTGTTGCATGAATGACTAGGAATGAACAGGCTCCGGGGAGATCCTCCTACTCGATGGAGGCAGCTGGGGGCAAAGCGAGTGAACCGGAGCGAAGGAGCAGGGCCGTACCGGTTACGGGCGCCCTTTGACACGGCCCCAACTCGGAGTGTCCTGATGGAGACAGCTGTGTTCTCAGCAATCCCTTAAACGTGGAAGGTATTTCCCCAAAGAAAACGCCGTTATAAATGGGGCCGGGAGTATTTAAACTAGTAATATTAATACTGTACTTCAGACCCTCTACTTTCAGGCGCGTAATGAGACAGCCTTTTGCAGGCTGACGTGAGTAACTACCCCACACATCTGATACTATTTGGGGAAAGCACATTCTGACTTTTGGACCATGATTCATTTGTCAGTTGGGAGGCGATTCAAAATTAAAGTAGAATTAAAAGCACTTGGGCATTATGAAGAAGATAAAAAACTAGTAAATAGAGAGGTACCTGCACTTTCTCCTGAAGTGCATTATACACCTGATAAATCGCCCTGATGTCTTTCATGACTCCATCCTTGTCAAAAAAGTCAGTACTAGAAGACAGGAAAAAGACGTCACAAAATTATCACGACCAGAAAGGCATTTTCCTATCGCTTCCGCCGCCATTCATTACGTAAACGCTACAGTTCCAAGCGACTGTCTCAGCAGCGATGCCCATGCCACTAGAATCATGGAGGAGAACAGAAAAAGAACCCGTGTTACCAAGACGACTTGAAAAGTAATAAAACGCTACCCATTTTTCAGTGACCACATTTAGCTTTGGAACCTCAGAAATCTGCATACTCTTTCAAAACTTTTATATCAATTGCAAAAAAAAAAAAAAAAACCAAAAACAAAACTGTGGCAAATGTTTAAACACAAAAGTACTGGTGAAGGGAAACTATCTTTTCGATAAGCATGAAATTCTGACATGTGGCGGTGGTGGGCTAGAGGATGACCTAGCTGCATTTCTCCACTTCAGTCACATCAAGCTTGATCTCGCTTGTCTCCATGAATCTGTTAAACGCCGTTCACAGAAGAAAGGAAAACACTTGCATTTTACTTTCAACTTACCCATGCTCTTTAATAACTTTGGCGTAACTCTGAGAAGTATTTGGCACTGAAGACACTTTGTACTCTTGCTGGCTAGTATTGCCTAGATTGGGGATAGCGAGGGATATCCTTTGATTATACCTGCGGAAGCATGGAGAAAGACCGTGTCAAAGGCGCTGCTCTACTTGAACCACGGGTCCTGGCAGTAGGAGCTGGGAGTCTCGGCACCGATGAACTACCGGAAGGTCTCATGGAGCACCTATTTTTACAACCCAAGGACACATGAACTGGTAGAAACTCGACTGTAAACTCGTGGAGAGCAGAGGTCCCGTCTCAGACCTCCTTTGCATCCCCACAGCAACTGGCCGAGCGCCGAGGTTGTTAAGAGCTCAGGAAATACCCACTGATTACTTACTGAAATCTTGCAAATGGCTATTTAACAAGTAATAATTGTTTTCACAAAGGGCACCTGGGTAGTAGCTCAGTCGGTCAAGCATCCGATTTTGGCTCAAGTCATGAGCTCACGATCGTGAGTTCGAGCCCTACACTGGGCTCCCTGCTGTCAGCAAGGAGTCGGCTTCGGATCCTCTGTCTCCCTCTTTCTGCCCTTCCCTGCACGTGCTCTCTCTCTCTCAAAAATAAATAAACATTTAGGGGCGCCTGGGTGGCTCAGTTGGCTAAGTATCCGACTTCGGCTCAGGTCATGATCCCACTGCTTGTGGGTTCGAGCCCCACGTCTGACTCTGTGCTGACGGCTCACAGCCTGGAGCCTGCTTTGGATTCTGTGTCTCCCTCTCTCTCTGCCCCTCCCCTGCTCATGCTCGGTCTCTCTCTCTCTCAAATATAAATAAAAACAGTAAAAAAAATTTTTTTTATTGATAATTATTTTCACTAATGTTGATATAATATAGTTTACAAGTGAATTTCCAGAAGGAAACCTTTCTGTTATTTACAGATAGACATCATAATCATGATTTTTTTTTTTTTTTTTTTTTGCTTTCATAAGTTCACAATGCAAAACCCTCATTAACCAGTAGGTGGATCAATTTTACAATTTTCTCTTTGAAATCGGTTTTAAAATTACAGGCTTCCAGAGCAGTAAATCTGTATTTCTACATAATGGATTATGGAGAAGCAAATGATGATTTCCAGCTATTTATTCCTATAAGAATTTATGCATAATTAACATATCTTGCTAATGCTTCTTGATTCAAAAACAATTTTAATTTATACAACTGACAGGAAAATACCTTCTCTCATTACAAAGAAAGCTAGCTGAAAGAGAATTATAAAAGCTCTTTTTTTTTAATGTTTATTTATTTATTTTTGAGTAAGAGACAGAGGCAGAGCATGAGCATAGGAGGGGCAGAGAGAGAGAGAGAGGGAGACACAGACTCTGAAGCAGACTCCAGGCTCTGAGCTGTCAATACAGAGCCCGACGTGGGGCTCGAACCCATGAACTGTGAGATCCTGACCTGAGCCGAAGTCGGAGGCTTAACCGACTGAGCCCCCCAGGCGCCCCAAAAGCTTTTCTTTAAAGATGCAATAATATGCACATTTTGAAAGTCATAAATCTCAATCATTTGCACAACATCTTTACTGTTTACAAGAGGCTGGTGGGAATTCTTTCTTTACCTTCGATTTGGCCTAAAGAGAACATATTCTAAAGCATGAGTGGAATTGTTGGCGGTAGAGATGAAGCTGAAGAGAAGGAAGACGAGGTCGGGCACCCCAAGGATGCGGGTGAGCTGCTTATGGATCACCTGCTCTCTGTATGACATCTGCTGCTGTGTGTTTCGCCGGAATCTGTACCATCCAATAACTTTCTGCAATGAAAACAGAAGGAAGAAAGGTATTAAAACTTGCATGAAATCTTATGAATTTAATTCTGAACGTATCGATACAAACACCTGTAAACACGTTCATAGCAGCTTTACGTGCAATAGCTCAAAACCAGAAATAACGCAATTGTTCATCAATAGGTGAATGAATAAACAAACAAGATTCCTAGAAGAAAACACAGGCGGCAATCTTTTGACGTCAGAAACATTTTTCTAGATATGCCTCCTCTGGCAAGGGAAACAAAAGCAAAAATAAACTATTGGGACTACATCAAAATGAAAAGCTTCTGTGCAGCAAGGGAAATAATCAACAAAACTAAAAGACAACCTACTGAATGGGAGAAGATATTTGCAAATGATGTATCCAATATGGGGTTAATATCCAAAATATATAAAGAACTCCTACAACTCAACACCAAAAAACCAAATAATCCAATTTAAAAATGGGCAGAGGACACGAACAGACATTTTTTTGTAAAGAAGGCATACAGATGGCTAACAGACACATGAAAAGATGCTCAACATCACTAATCATCAGGGAAATGCAAATCAAAACCACAAGGAGATATCGACTCACACCTGTCAGAACAGCTAAAAAAACAAAAAACAAAAAACCCACAAGAAACAACAAATGTTGGTGAGGATGTGCATAGAAAGGAACTCTCGTGCACTGCCGGTGGGAATGCGAACTGGTACAGCCGTGGTGGGAAACAGTACGGAGGTTCCTCAGAGAATTAAAAATAAATTACCATATGATCCAGTAATTCTGCTACTGGGCATTTACTCAAAGAAAACAAAAACACTAATTTGAAAAGATGTACACACCCCTATGTTTATTGCAGCGTTAGTTACAATAACCAAGATATGGAAGCAGCTCAAGTGTCCATCCATAGAAGAATGGGTAAAGAAGATATGGTAGATATACATGATGGAGTATTAGGTATAAGAAAGAATGAAATCTTACCATTTGCACCAACATGGATGGATCTAGAGGGTTTAATGCTACGTGAAATAGGTCAGTCAGAGAAGGACAAATATTGTATGTTTTCCTCATACGTGGAATTTAGGAAACAAACGAACAAAGCAAAAAGAGATCAACAAAAACGAAAAACAGACTCTTAACTACAGAGAACAAACTGGTGGTTGCCAGAGGGAGGTAGGTGGGGAAATGAGTGAAACAGACGAAGGATTAAGAGTATGTTTATCATGAGGGGCACTGAGTAACGTACAGAATTATTGAATCATTTGTAAACCCGAAACAAATACAATACTATATATTAATTATACTTCAATTAAAGATTATAAATATATATATATATATATATATATATATAAACTTTTTAAAAAGGGACAGAAGGAGATTTTGCATGGATATGTTCATTATTTTATGCTGAAGGTTTCATGGGTATATGAATATTTCAAAACTTATTTAAGTGTGTACTCTAAATATGTGCAGCTCACTGTATGTCAATTATACCTCAATACAATGATTTAACGAGTTTAGCTTCGTCAGCTCTAACTGTGGGATAACTCAACTGTCTAAGCAAATTAAGACTGTTATGCTCTCTGGAAGAATATTTCTTGTAATATGATCTCCTAGACACCCGGGAGCTTAATCAACTGCTCCTGGGCCCTACCAAACCTGCAGAATCAGAACATCCAAGGGTAGAACCAGGAATATAAATTTAAAACAATTCCTTGAGTTTTTTCTTATACACACTAAAGTGTGAAAATCTCTGTTGTGGAAATACTTAACTCTATCAGAAGAATAACCTTCATATAGCCTCTTTCTTCGAAACATACAATTTAAGTGAAAATCCTGATTTAAGAAGTAAAGGTAATTAAAAATTGTTAGCATCACTTTTTTTTTTTAACATTTTCTCATTTTTAATGTTTATTATTTATTTATTTATTTTTAATATGAAATTTATTGTCGCATCACTTTTTTTCTAATGTTTGTTTATTTTTGAGGCAGAGAGAGCACGAGTGTGGGAGGGGCAGAGAGAGAGGCAGACAGAGGATCCAAAGCAGGCTCCCCGCTGACAGTAGTAAGCCCAATGTGGGGTTTGAACCCACAAACCATGAGATCACGACCTGAGCTGAAGTCAGAGGTTCAACCAGCTGAGCCACCCAGACGGCCTTGTTAGTGTCATTTTAAAATTAATAGTAAATTTCGATTATGTTTTGGAACTTTCATGTAGGAAGGAAATGAACCAACCTTTGCTGAACCCCTGTGCCCAGCCCCCAGATAGCTGTATTACAAATATTTTCACTAATTATCACAACTCTGGCAGGTGAGTAATGTTTTCTCCACTGGGTTTATATCACATGCAAGGAACTACAGGGAACAAAGAAATAGTTCCTGCCCTCATGGAGTTATTACTGACTATAAAGCATAACTTCCAATAAAAGCAATTCATTCTGGTATTTTTTTTTAAGAAATATTTTCTTTTTTTTTTTTTTTAATGATTATTTATTTTGAGACAGAGACAGAGAGCTTGAGTGGAGGAGGGACAGAGAGAGAGACACACACAGAAACCAAAGCAGGCCCCAGGCTCTGAGCTATCAGCACAGAGACCGACACAGGGCTCGAACCCACGAACTGTGAGGTCATGGCCTGAGCCAAAGTCGGACGCTTAACCAACTGAGCCAACCAGGTGTCCCCTGATACTCTTTTTTTTAAAAATACTTATTTATTTATTTTGAGAGAAAGAGAGAGTGCACACAAGTGGGAGAGGGGCAGAGACAGAGACAGAGAGAGAATCCCAAGCAGGCTCTGCAATGTCAGCACAGAGCCCAACGTGGGGCTCAATCTCACAAACTGCGAGATCATGACCCAAGTTAAAATCAAGAGTCGGACGCTTAACTGAGTCACCCAGGCGCCCCAATTCTGATGTTCTTTAAACAAAAATAAAACCCAAACGTTTTCTGACAACGTTAAATCTTATAAAATACGTTTCGTCCAAAGTCGCGGAGCTAAGGAGTGACACCTAAGATGGGGAGCCTGTCTGCCTGTCTTCTCCACGGTATAATGGTAACTGTACAGTTCCAAACTGGTCACATGACAGTGGTCATTACAAAGGAAAAAGCAGTTAAAAAAAAAAAGTGGGTAAGAAAAATCATCACCTTTCTGGAGCTACTGGTGCCTGAGAACACGCCATATTGCACCGTGAGCTTCGGGAGTATGATGAGTAATACTAGAGTGAGTGCCTCTGGGGGTCTCTACTCCCCCCGCATCCCCGCAAAGACCTGAGCGGTGCCAGCACATTGGTGGCTCCCCAGAAACACTCACTGACGAACAGAATCTTGCAAGGGGCTACTGGATGAGCACTAATGCTTTTCACTAATGATTCCAATTGTTTTATTCCATTTGGGTTTTGTTTTCAATTTTTTTTAAAATTTTTATTTATTTTTGAGATAGAGAAAGAGCATGAACGGGGGAGGGTCAGAGAGAGGGAGACACAGAATCCGAAGCAGGCTCCAGGCTCTGAGCTGTCAGCACAGAGCCTGACGCGGGGCTCGAGCTCGTGGACCGCGAGATCGTGACCTGAGCCGAAGTCGGACGCTCAACTGACTGGGCCACCCAGGGGCCCCTCAATTTGTATTTTCTGAGAAGCGGGGAGCTTTACACATTTATTTTGGATATCAACTGATAGAAATATACTTATTCATTTGATATTTGCTAAAAAGATGCCCCGTCATTCTGGTCAATGAAAGATGAGATGCCCAATTAATCCACATTGGTGACATTTAGGATTCTACCTTTTAGAGCTTAACAAGCTAGCTGCAAGACTACTGA
The DNA here is from genome assembly GCF_018350215.1 of Panthera leo. Taxonomy (NCBI): domain Eukaryota; kingdom Metazoa; phylum Chordata; class Mammalia; order Carnivora; family Felidae; genus Panthera; species Panthera leo. The sequence continues at coordinate 79,825,694 of NC_056689.1, read as the reverse complement.
GAAACTACTTCACTGATACTAAAAAGCCCATTTTTTGACAATTATGTTTGGGCCGTGAGGAAAAAGTGTGGACATCTTTCCCTACAACCTTATTTCTGAAGTTTTACAGACAACTTTTCACAAAGACTTCCCGCTCTACTCTCAACTAGACATTCACTTACATTTTTCGGAGCCAAAGCTATCATCCCCCGTCCTGGGCACACTTGTCACTTTCACGCCATGCGCCTTTTGGCCTTACGATGATACTAAGGTGGCAGTTATGTTTATCGTTATCTACCGCAGGGCAGATAGTCCAGAAGGGAGAAACCCTCCTCTCGCTTGCTGTTTTGGCCTTAGCCAAAACCCTGAGGCTCGTGCGAACTTTGTAAACACAAGATGGGCTCTGCCAGGACAGTGATTCCGCACGCTGCCGCGGATGTCCACACTGCACCTGCTGGGGGATTCTCACAGCACAAACCTCAGCCTCTATCTCAAGCCTACCACCAAAACACGTTTCAGCAATGTTGTGGACTTCCTACACTTGAGAGCCGCATACTCTTTTGTAAACATATTCCTAATATATTTCATGTATTAGTTTCTGTTGTGACAAAAATCTTTATTGGCTTGTATTTTTTTTTAATTTTTTTTTAATTTTAAAAAAAAATTTTTTTTTTTTTAATGTTTATTTATTTTTGAGACAGAGAGAGACAGAGCATTAATGGGGGAGGGTCAGAGAGAGAGGGAGACACAGAATCTGAAACAGGCTCCAGGCTCTGAGCTGTCAGCACAGAGCCCGACGCGGGGCTCGAACTCACGGACCGCGAGATCGTGACCTGAGCCGAAGTCAGACGCTTAACCGACTGAGCCACCCAGGCGCCCCTTTAATTTTTTTTTTTAACGTTTATTTATTTTTGAGACAGAGAGAGACAGAGCATGAACGGGGGAGGGTCAGAGAGAGAGGGAGGCACAGAATCCGAAGCAGGCTCCAGGCTCCGAGCTGTCAGCACAGAGCCCGACGCAGGGCTCAAACTCACAGACCGTGAGATCATGACCTGAGCTGAAGTTAGATGCTCAATCGACTGAGCCACCCAGGTGCCCCTATTGGCTTGTATTTTTTAATGGAAAATTCTAGGAACCTGAGAACTTTCAAAATTACTATATGTTTATTTTATGTGAGTTCAACTTACTAAACTTTTGTTCAATTCTTAGAATTTTTCAATTAAATATTAGACCTGAAGCCTGCCTACCAAAGAGGCAATTTTTGAAGAGATTCTATCAGCACTGTCTTAAAGAGTTATTATTAGATAGAAAAATATTTTCTATGTTAGACACTGTTTAAAGTACACATGTATTTTTAAGCCTAATGGTTCTTTTAAAATTTTTTTTAAACATTTATTTTTGAGAGACAGAGAAAGACAGAGCACAAGAGAGGGAGGGGCAGAGAGAGACGGAGACACAGAATCTGAAGCAGGCTCCAGGCACTGAGCTGTCAGCACAGAGCCCGACGCAGGGCTCAAACTCATGAACCGTGAACCGCGAGATTATGACCTGAGCTGCAGTCAGATGCTTAGCTGACTGAGCCACCCAGGCGCCCCCAAGCCTAATGTTTTAGATGTACCTTTGTAGGTAGTACAATAACTGTTTCGAGGTGGCAATGCAATTTTGTACCTTTCCAGGGGGGGTGAGGCTCAAACTAGAATCAACTATAAAGTTTTCAGTCATCAAATATTATATGTCATCTTTGCTTTCGCACTAGAAATTTGGATTTTTGAAAGGAATTTTTTATTTTTTAATGTTTATTTATATTTGAGAGAGAGAGAGACAGTGAGTGAGCAGGGGAGGGGCAGAGAAAGTGACAGAATCTGAAGCAGGTTCCAGGCTCTGAGCGTCAGCACAGAGCTGGATGGGGGGCTTGAACCCACAAACTATGAGATCATGACCTGAGCCCAAGTCGGATGCTCAACTGACTGAGCCACCCAGGGACCCCATTTTTTTAAAAGAATTCTTAAAGAGTTTATAGTATGAGGTGCCTGGGTGGCTCAGCTGGTTGAGCCTCTGACTCTGGATTTTGGCTCAGGTCATGATCCCAGGGTCGTGGGATTGAGCCTTACATCGGGGTCCATGCTGAGTGTGGAGCCCGCTTAAGATTCTCTCTCTCCCTCTGCCCCTCTCCCCACTCGCACATTCTCTCTAAAAAAAACAAAAACATTTTTTTTTAGGGGCACCTGGGTGGCTCAGTCGGTTAAGCGTCCGACTTCGGCTCAGGTCATGATCTCACGGTTCATGGGATCAGGCCCCACGTCAGGCTCTGTGCTGACAGCTCAGAGCCCGGAGCCTGCTTCGGATTCTGTGTCTCCCTCTCTCTCTGCCCCTCCCCCTGCTCGTGCACGAGCATACATGTGCACCCACATGCTCTCTCTTTCTCAAAATAAACTTAAAAATAGGCATATATATACATACACATGTATCTTACAAAGTCCCCCCCCAGCAGCAGCATCACCCCACTCTCCCTTCCCGAAGTAAATACTTTTAAGTTTGGTTGCCTTTCTTCCAGATTGTTTTCTGTACATCCAACTACTTGTTCAGATTTTTGTCTCTATATCAAATAGGCTCAAATTAGAACGCTACTTTTTTCACGTAACACAACTTGAAGATCTTTCTAGGTCATCACATGAGAACTTCCCTCATTCTTTCTAATGGCTGCTTCATATCCCACAGTACAGAGGTGCTGGCACAATATACTTAACCAGTTCCCACTGGTTGGATTGCTTTCAAAACCCTCACCGTTAAGTAAAGATGCAACAAACATCCTCGTATGTGGATTCGGAGGCCAGACTGCTCAGTTCAAGCCTTGGCTCCGGCATTACTTGCTGGCAACCTTCAGCAAGTTACCCTTAGTTGCCTCAATTGTACAGTGGGGATGAGAACAATAGCAACGTACCTCCTGAGACTGTTCCAGTACCGGCAAAGCGCTTACAACACGGCCTGACACAGAGTTAAATGTTCAATAATGCCAGCTTTTCGTATCTTTGTGCCTGGATGCAAATGTTTACTTGGGCCAGATTCATAGAGGTGAAACTGCATATTTAAAAGTCTGTCACTGGGGCGCCCAGCGGGCTCCGTCGGTGGAGTGTGCAACTCTTGATCTCAGGGTCATGAGTTTGAGCCCCACATTGGGTGTAGAGATTACTTAAAAAATAAGCAGGAGGGGCACCTGGGTGGCTCAGTCGGTTAAGCGTCCGACTTCAGTTCAGGTCATGATCTCACGGTTCGTGGGTTCGAGCCCCGCGTCGGGCTCTGTGCTGACAGCTCGGAGCCTGAAGCCTGCTTCGGATTCTGTGTCTCCCTCTCTGCCCCTCCCCTGCTCATGCTCTGTCTGTCTCAAAAATAAATAAAAACATTAAAAAAAAATTTTTTTAAATAAAAGTTCGGTGTCTAAAATACGAAAATAAATGGAATCAGGAGGTAGGTTGGTAGTCAGGAGAGGAAAGGATGGGCTGCCGAGAGATTCCGGCATACGTGCTCTTGGGCAGGTCACTGAAAACAAGAGAGCAGGACCGTGATGCCTGCGGCTGCTCTAACTCCCTTCCCCAGGTGGACGGACGATGGGGTCAGACTCCACCAAGACCGAGCACCTCCTGAGCTCGCCATCGTCCACGAAGCTGTCCGTCCTTGCTTCCAGCCTTCCCATTCTTCCTTTCATCTTACCTGCTTTTCTTTCTGCCTTTCCAACCGGCAGTGCTACTGAGGCGGGCAGTAGATGGGAAGGCTGCTGACCTACTCTGCCTGCACTCTTACCCCCGATGCCCTTCGTTAGACACCCCGGGGGCCAAGTGCCCACAGTGCTGGCTCTTTGTACCCAGGAGTGATCTTTTGAAAGCTTTTTCATGATACATGCTTCGAGACAAAGGCATTTTGTTTTCTGTTTGACAAACTGGAAACTTTTATTAACTTTTTTCCCTCAAGTGATAGCTTAATAAAAAAATCTATTTTTCTGGAATAAAAACTGTCAAGGGAAAAAAGTTAAAACCTACACACGGTACAACAGAGTAAATTATAAATGAGATTATCAGACAACGCTGCAGCAATAAAACTGGCTCATTTTCCATTTTTTTTTTTCAAGTTTATTTATTTGGAGAGAGACAGAGAGCAAGTGGGGGAGGGGCAGAAAGAGAGGGGGACAGAGGATCCAAAGCGGGGTCGGTGCTGACAGGAGAGATACCGATGCGGGGCTCAAACTCACGAACCGTGAGATCATGACCTGAGCTGAAGTCAGACACTTAACCCACTGAGCCACCCACGTACCCCATCTTTTTTTTTTTTTTTTTTTTTTTTAGAGAGAGAGTGCACAAGCAGGGGAGAGCAGCAGAGGGAGGGAGGGAGAGAGAGAGAATCTTAAGCAGCTGAGTGTGGAGTCTTACATGGGGCTTGATCCCACGACCCTGGGATCATGATCTCAGCCAAAATCAAGAGCCAGAAGCTCAACCGACCGAGCCACCCAAGTGCCCTCCAGTTGTAATTCTACTCAGGCTTGCTTACCATATAATCAGAACACGATATGCATATGTTGACAGAAATAATAAACACGTGACCTTTTGGAAAAACATCTATGTTCAATGTTAACTGAACTTGAAAGAATGATATATTCAAAGACATTTAATTACGACTTACATTTTTTAGAAACATTTTTCCTGATTATAAAATTAATGCATGTATAGAAGATATTTGCAAAATTATTTCAAAAATTACAAAATGGAAAATTAGAACCATCCAGAATCAACTCAACTATTTTTAACTCTCTGAAGTATAATTCTTTTTTTTCCCCCTTTGGAGTTTTACATAATAGAATCATACTATAAATATCTCATTTTTTTTCTATTGATATGTTATAAACATTATCTGACATCTGCAATTTACCTTTAAAATCTACTTAAGTCAACAGAACTCTCATACGTTAATAACAAATCACATTGTCTCATTTTACATTCCTTTCTGGTTTTAAGTTTAGATGATAAGATAAAGAGGGATTTCCGAATCAGACTAAGCAAGAAATAGAACATACCTTTCTCCGATCTTTAAGAATCCTGTCCAAACTCTCTTCGTTAACTTTGCTTGCATAGTCATAAAAACTGTGTTTTTTTAAAGAGAAAATAGATTTTATTAAAACTGGGTAGTATTTTGACATGAATACGCTTAGCCTCGTGCATCTATGGGTCACTGAATCCTAAAAGTTGGTAATAGAGATAGAACTGCTTGTCTTCAACAGATACACAGAGAAATCTATCTCAATGCTTTACTGATGATAGAAGGTATCTTTTGCATCAGAGAATACTCAAGAGACTGATGAAATTGTATTACTTCCACACGTGGGAGGTACTGATAGCAAGTAATTATGAAACGTGTGGTTTCCTTGTTTCTAAGTATCAATTACTTGGGGGGGGGGGGGGCGGAGGGTGGCGAACACAAGAGCTCCTTTTCTGAGAAATGCAGAAGGGAGACGAACATCTGTTAAATGTTTGGCTGATTTCTCGTGTTATTTCATTTCATTCTTGCCTCAATGCTGGTGAGTCGGTATTAGCACAGCCCAACGTGTTCCGAGTTCTATTCCCATTTTCGTAGATAGAGAGACTTAGGGTAAGCGATTTGCCTCCAACCGTAGAGCCGGTAGATGGAAGAACTGAGATTTGAAGCCAGGTCTGACCCTCAAGTAGACCTACCTGACCCGGATCCTGTGGTGAGCAGGCCAGGCACGATGATGTGTGGGCCCTTCCACCACTGGCCGTGCTTTCAGGAATGCCGTCCCTCCGCCTTCCTCCCACCACCACAAGCCCAGGCCTTATAAAGCAGTAAGAGGTTCAAGAAAGAGTAAAAACAGGGGCGCTTGGGTGGGTCAGTCGGTTAAGTGGCTGACCGGCTCAGGTCATGATCTTGTGGTTCACAGGTTCGAGCCCCACCTGAGCTGTCTGTGCTGACAGCTCAGAGCCTGGAGCCTGCTTCATGGATTCTGCCTCCCTCTCTCTCTGCCCCTCCCCACTCGTACTCTGTCTTTCTGTCTCTCTGTCTCTCAAAAATAAATAAAACATTTTAAAAATTAAAAAAAAAAAAAAAAAAAAAAAAGAGTAAAAACAAAAACAAAGCCACGGAACTGGAAGTCAGGAGAAACCAGCTCCTGCCATGCTGCTTCTCACTTTATGATCTCGGGTGAGTCACTTAACCCATGTGGTCTCCATTTCCCTTTCCGGAAACAGGGAGTAGACATAGATTTCTAAGGTTTCTTTCAGCTCCAAGAATTATAGGTCTATGACTTAAACTTAAATCCTGGGGTGCCTGGCTGGCTCAGTTGGAGGAGTGTGAGTCTGTTGTTCTCACCCACGTCGGGTGTAGACTACATAAAATAAATAAATAAATAAAATGTTAAAGCAAACTTAAGTTAAATCCTTGTTCTGGTCCAATCTTACTGACAGCATTTTAAGGAACTCCTCAGAAAGGCTAGAAGAGCTTTGCAGAATCAGGGCCAAATCGGATACTTTCATGGACCAAACACAGGGAATGTGAGGACCAGGGCCTGAATCACGTCGTGTGCTCTGAGATTCTTCTCAGATGAATTGCTTGTCTTGCTTCCCACTCCTCTTCCAATTACACGTAAATCTAAAAGTGATGAGGTTTTTGGCTGCTTTTGGGCTTTGTCCACAGGTAGCCATCTTGCATGAGGGCAAGCCTCTGAAATACTCGATGGGTAGGTGTGTGTGTGGTGGGGGGCAGAGGGAGGGGTCCCCAGGAGTTCTTGGGTGCAAGGCGCTGGATGTTTGGGCCAGCTGAGAACGAGACAGGGGTCAGGGTGAGAGCGGGGGACATACAGCAAGAACAGCTAGGCACGAGGGGTGGGCAGGTGTTAGAGAAGGGAGCGCTGATCGAGAACGCTGAACTGCACTAGCGTGGGCAGCTCTAGAAGGGAGGTACTGGCTTCTGGGAAGGTAGAACACACCCTCAGGGGTGGGGGTTAAGAAACACTGAGTTGGAACCGTCACGGCAACCATCGGGTGGAGGGGTCTGGGGCTGAGAGAGCAGGCAGAGGCCCGATGGGAGTCTGGGGAGAAGCGTGGTGCACAGAGGACACTGGCACTTTTCTCTCTTGCCCTCCACACGTGTCATTTGCTCCCTCCCTTCTGAACGGTGCCCTCCCATTTCTTCCTTTCTGTCCTTTAGTTGGTCTTAGTATGCAACTGGTGTATATTAACTTATATACACGCAAAACGAAGGTTCCATGTTTCCTTTCCTTTCCTCATAAAGTTGAACACTGAACATTTTTTATTCTTCTTAAAAACACCCCTTAGGGGCGCCTGGGTGGCGCAGTCGGTTGAGCGTCCGACTTCAGCCAGGTCACGATCTCGCGGTCTGTGAGTTCGAGCCCCGCGTCGGGCTCTGGGCTGATGGCTCGGAGCCTGGAGCCTGTTTCCGATTCTGTGTCTCCCTCTCTCTCTGCCCCTCCCCTGTTCATGCTCTGTCTCTCTCTGTCCCAAAAATAAATAAAAAACGTTGAAAAAAAAAATTTTAAAAAAACACCCCTTAAATTATTTTATCCATATGTGATCCTTAACTTCCTGCTCTGGGGCCGAACAGTCCTTGGGAGGGTGCCGGAGCGGGCTTTCATCGTAAACCAGTGAGGCCAAGATTTATACCATCCCTCCCCTTTCCCTAACCTAACACAGTGCCCCAAACACATAGGTGTTTGTTCACAAACAAGTGAATTTGGATGCCCTGAGTTTTACGTGTGACTTTATAGCCACAATCAGCTACAGACCTAAATTCATTAGTTTTTTTTTTAATTCCAGTTCTTTTTTTTTTTTTTTAATTTATTTTTGAGAGAGAGACACATATGCAGAGAGAGGGAGAGAGGGAGAGAGAGAATCCCAAGCAGGCTCCATGCTGTCATCGCAGAGCCTGATGAGGAGCTCAGTCTCACAAACTGTGAGATCATGACCTGAGCCGAAATCAAGAGTTGGGTGCTTCACCAACTGAGCCACCCGGGTGCCCCGAAATTCACTAGTTTTTATCAATTAATATTTTAATGAGGACTAAAAGTGACAAAGAATGTGGCTTACCTAAAAAGTTTTGAACAAGGCTGATGATTATGGATTTCTGTAATTAGAAAGAAAAAAACACATCTCAGTTAATCTGGTAAGATACAGGCAAGTATCAAATAGCCCAGGATTTTTCTTTTTTTTTCTTAACTAAAATCTTGAATAAAAAGACAGCTTTCCTCTCCCTAGCAGGTACTAGTGAAGGCAGTGTGCCTTCTTAACACTTCAACTCAGGGACGCATTCGCAGTACAAAGTCAACTGGAGAACAAGTTCTGTTTCCATCTGTCCACATGCGAGAAGCACACATCTGAAAGCTTTTATTCAGAACACGCAGCTATTGTGTGCCCTCATTCAATCTCACCTAGTTAAACAAAGCATAAGAGGGAAAAGTAACAACCGACTGGAAGCATTTAATCAAAGTGTATGAGCACAGTGAGGACAGCTTGGGGAGAGGACGGCCTAACCACCCCACCATCAATAACCCACTAATGGGCTCAGGACAACTTGGGCCAGGTGTTTTGAGGGGGAAGGGAGGAGGAGACTCTGGAGGCCTGTTAACCCTTTCAAAGACGGTCAGCACCAAGGGAAACAGTCATTTAGAAGGCAGATCCTAATGGCTTCCGGAAGTATTGCTGTGATTAACCAGAGTGAACAATTTCTTCGAGCTCATCAGGGGGCTTGGGGTCTGGGTTGCTTTACAAGACCATGAGACTAATTAACCATTCAATTCTATTAATAACATTCTTCTGGACAGAGGCTAATCACCTGTTGTTTAAAAAGCCACAGCCACAGAGTTCCAGGCTACAATTTTAACGCAATTAAAGTGAAACCATGACCCTGGAGGACATGGGACTGTGTCCATTAGCTTCTGTCCTAATGTTAACGCTGCCAGAACATGCGCACGAATGCAGTTCCCCCACCGGGAAGATGAGTTCATCGCCTCGCGTAGCTGTTGACGAAGTGATGCAAATAAGAAACCTTCATCTAGAAATTGTTCTCTCTTTCATCACCGAGCATAATACATTACACCATCTTACGTTATTTCAGATACTATTGGTAAAGCGATTAGAACGTGGAACATTTGTAGCAAAAACTTTAAAAAGAGTTCAGGAGAAAGAGAAAAAACTCACCTTCTACTTTAAAGGGTATTTTCAGAAACCCCCTCGAGTCAGTTCTGAACCCCAAATACACATTGTTGTCATCAACTGCGCCAGCAGACTTCTGTCATGGTTTACAACTGGGATTAGAAGCACACTAAAGATATGTCCTAGATATCGTGTGGCATTTGCTAAAGGAAGCTGAATCTTTCTCTTAGAAGATTTTTTGCAAGGCCTAAGCACTCCATGGAGAAAACTGGGTGAAAGCCCGAAACGTGATAAAGCCGCAGATGACCCGGAAGCTGGCTGGCACGCTGGCTGATAGGTAGGCCTCTGAAAACAGGCAGAAGCAGGGCAGCCTCGCTTGCGGTCCCAGAGTCTGCCGTGCCTCTAAGCTCATCCGTGTGGTCAAGACTCCTCTTTACACGTGCAGGGCATCTCTTCACTCATCTGCTTAGAAGTTCGCTACCCCCGGACCTTCGGCTGTCCCGCCAATCGATCGTCCTACCTCTGCTTCTCCTCCTGGGGGTGACTTAGCTCCACTACTCCCAACCTTTCCAGTAACTGCAGTGGCGTCACTTCATTAACCAAGGAAGCCCTTGGGTGGTGGTCTGCTCCCTCCCCTTCCTAGAACGAAGGGTGGACAGCTCTATTAAACGTGAGTTAGCACAGGGGTGCCTGGGTGGCTCGGTCGGTTGGGTGTCCGAGTTCGGCTCAGGTCATGATCTCGCAGTCGGTGAGTTCGAGCCCCGTGTCAGGCTCTGTGCTGACAGCTCAATGCCTGGAGCCTGATTCGGATTCTGTGTCTCCCTCTCTCTCTACCCCTCCCCCAGTCATGCTGTGTGTGTGTGTGTGTGTGTGTGTGTCTCTCTCTCTCTCCCAAAAATAAAGATTTTAAAGCGAATTAGCACAGCCTTTAAAATTAACATGTAATCAACACAAAACGCGATACTTCGTGTTCCGAACGTAGCGTTCTTTATGAAGTCCTTATTATAGAGGGAAAGATAAAGGGGTCTGCACATGGATTCAGACATGTGCAGCAAATACCAACTTTGGTCAATTCATTTTATTTAGAACATCTCGTTCTGGAGGTTAAGCTGTGCCAGGAAGTTTCTTTACACCACTGGTCTGAAACACTACTCATGGCACTTCAGCTAACGTTTGCCCTTCCCACCCAGATTTCCCGGAGTCTCTGGTTTATATTTCTAACATGTATTCATTTTTAAAAGAAAACTATTCCAATGATAACAATACTTTTAAGATAATACCAGCAAACGCTTTGCCCACAAGATCCATAATCTGTTTCAAACAATGAAATGAATATAGCTAATAAGCTAAACGTTGTACAGCAAAAGCTGGTTGTCATGGTGCTGTATTAACTGGGACACTCTATCAGTCGGTACTTCTCCGTATTTACAATACCATGGAAACGTACTTACTGCGAGAACCCGAAGGCTTATAAATCAGATACACCGCATTAAACTGTAGAACTGGAATTATTTTCCCATTCTATTTCTTTAAAAATAAATAAATAGCCAGAATATTCATCAGAAATGCTGCTTTGGTGAGCACGCCAGGTAAGAGAGCTCTTTCTTGCATGGTTTGCTGTCAGTTAACTCTGGCATTTTAACCTTCAAATACCAAATTCGTTTTTGAAAATCCAAGTGCAAACAATAAAACTGCACCCATGTCCAATGAAACCAAAGTCTCTATCGCAGAATTTTAAAGAGTTAAGCAAAAGAAAAAGAAAATCTCAGTGAAAGAAGGGCTACATCCAGTAGATCAAGTCTTTATAATAAGTCATTATTGGGGCACCTGGGTGGCTCCGTCGGTTAAGCGTCCGGCTTTGGCTCAGCTCATTATCTCACAGTTTGTGGGTTTGAGCTCTGCGTCGGGCTCTGTGCTGACAGCTTGGAGCCTGGAGCCTGCTTGGGATTCTGTGTCTCCCTCTCTCTCTGCCCCTCCCGCTTGCATTCTGTCTCTCAAAAATGAATAAGCATCAAAAAAAAAAAAAATTTCTAGTAAGTCATTGTTGTGGGGAGTAGATTTGGTCCTTTAGGAAATTAACTATTTCTTGTCCCCGCCCCCACAATCCTAACCGCCCCCCCGCCGGCCCCTCAGTCCTCATCCCGGCCTCCCAACCCATGTACTAGAAGGCTTTCAGAACAGGCTTGAAATTGCTGATGTGGCCCCAACATAACCTAACCTTCCAGCAAGATTTCAAACCAGCAACCAGTCCCCTTCACACATTCTGTATTTTAATTGTGTAGAAACAGGCCAGATTCCCTGTGTATTTTATGCACTCCTTGCTCTGGGTTCCCCTGAAGGCACTGCCCACTAGCCCCGAGTTCACCTCCTTCATGTCACCATTACTGATTTTCCCCACTAGCAGGTTTTTCCTTCTCCACTTAGGGGCTCGTCTCTGTTCCTTTCTTACAGTACCCATCTTGTGCTTTGTCTGGTATCTCTGCTCACTTGTCTTCTCCTCCCCACACTCTTGGCAGCTAGAGATGCATGTGGATATCCCCCTCGCTGTGTGGCACATGCCTCACACGCGATAGTCAACAGATGCTGGCCGCAGAAGTGAAATGTCCCCTGCTGTGTTCTGAGCGTCAGGACATGCTGTTGGGTGACATGCTTGAGGTGCAGTTTGATCCCTAGTTATCAAAAAGGGGCTTGGGGCGCCTGGGTGGCTCAGTCGGTTGAGTGACCGACTTTGGCTCGGGTCATGATCTCGTGGTTCGTGAGCCTGAGCCCCACGTCGGGCTCTGTGCGGACAGCTCGGAGCCTGGAGCCCGCTTCTGATTCTGTGTCCCCCTCTCTCTCTCTGCCCCTCCCCCACTCGTGCTCTGTCTCTGTCTCAGAAATAAATAAACATTAAAAAAATTTTTTAGGGGCACCTGGGTGGCTCATCGGTTAAGCGTCCGACTTCGGCTCAGGTCATGATCTCACGGTCCGTGAGTTCGAGCCCCGCGTGGGGCTCTGTGCTGACAGCTCAGAGCCTGGAGCCTGTTTCAGATTCTGTGTCTCCCTCTCTCTCTGCTCCTCCCCTGTTCATGCTCTGTCTCTCTCTGTCTCAAAAACAAATAAACGTTAAAAAAAAATTTTTTTTTTTAAATAAAAATTAAAAAAAAAAATTTTTTTAAAAAGGGGGGCTGATGCAAAGAGGGTGGGCGCATCTATAAATGCTCTTCACCTTCCTCAGCAATCGCCCCCAAATCGACTGGGTTGTTCTTCAGAAAGCTGTTTTGAGGGGCACCTGGGTGGCTCAGTCGGATAAGCGTCCGACTTTGGCTCAGGTCACAATCTCACTGTTCATGAGTTCAAGCCCCGCGTCGGGCTCCGTGCTGACAGCTCGGACCTGGAGCCTGTTTCGGATTCTCTGTTTCCCTCTCTCTCTGCTTCTGCCTGCTCGTGTCTCAAAAATAAACATTTTAAAAGTTTTAAAAAAAAAGAAAAGAAAGAAAGCTGCTTCCATTCAGCAAACTGCTCGTGTAAACAAGTGTGAACATTGTTGCCAGATCGCTCCAGGAAGCACCAGCCCAACAGATCTATTGGTTCCAGTACGCGGGGAGGCTGACAATGGGGAATAGCCCGAGCCGCAAACTTGGGATTCGCTGTGGTTTCAAAGAGACAATCAAGCGAAATAATACACAGCAGTTCAGTAAAAGACCAGTTAGTAAGAGACAGCTTTACAAGGCTTCCTACACATAGAGTCATACGCTGCAAGTCCACACTGACTTATAAAAACATTCCCTACCAGTTATCGGTGCAAGTGATTCGCGTTGTGATTTTAATGGTTTTCTGTGTGCCTTTCATCTTTCAGATTAAAATCGGGAAAGGGCCAAAGAACAAAACAAACAGCACTGATACAGAAAAAGTATCTCTAAGCTCAGTGATAAACTCACTTACCGATTACTTGCAGAAATTCTGTGTTGCTGATTTGTGAGTCACTGATGCTAAAGGTTTCCTCTTGTCTTACCTCTCCCAGCAGAAATCCTTCCTAAAAGTAATGAGAGAAAATAGTCGCAAACTAAAAATAAAGATGATTTTTTACTGGAATTAAAAGGAATGGAGGGCATTATAATTTCATAACAACTTTTAACAATAATCCAAAAAGCTTGCCAAAGAAACTACTCTTCTAAAAACCCACAAGGAAGACTAAAGCAATCTGAGATATACCGATTAACTGGATTGTTTGAAAAAAGGATTCCATACACGATGAAATACTTTAATCCCTTAAGAAAAAAAAACTGCTTTTTTCTTTTTGAAGCAAAAATAAGTAGAGTGAATTCATTTCTTAAATCCTACTGAGTGTAATAACCAATATCAAAAAAACTCAGGAAGCAGAAATATTCCAAGGTTGTTTTCTGGAAACAGCATACAATTTATTTCATTGTTTTAAAAACACTGTTAATGATAAAAGGATGAAAAAGTTTAACGCAAAGCACAATGAATTGCTCTTGTACGGGCTGTGGGAAATGAGGATTTCAGCAAATAAATTTATCATTCGCACGAATATTTTTCCTTAATAAACACAGAGGTTTGTTTCCTTACACCTTGGGAGAACGGTAAACCCTGGGTCACTCGGCACATGACCTGCTGTGTACTTGCTGCCATGCTCAGCACAGGTACAGTTGGAGAACATTCACTGGCTGTCACAATAACTTTCCTAAGAGGGTGAACTCATAGGCTGTTCTGCAATCGCCCTTCCGGGAGAGCCACGTGCTTACTCCTTCCTCCATTTTGCTTTTTTTTTTTTTTAAGTATATTTATTTTGTGTGTGAGAGAGAGAGAGAGAGAGAGGGGGAGGATGCATGGGAGGGGCAGAAAGGGTGCGGGGGGAGAGAGAGAATCCCTAACAGGCTCCGTCCGCACTGTTAGCGTGGAGCCGACATGGGGCTTGAACTCACCAAACATGAGATCTCGACCTGAGCCGAAATCGAGAGTTGGACACTTAACCGACTGAGCCACCCAGGCGCCCCGGTCCGTTTGGCTCTTTACTCAGATGGCACCTTATTAGATGGCCAATGTAACGGAAACAGGGACTGTCAGACACCCTGTCTCCTGTCCCCTGCATTCTTTTTCTTCTCAGTCTTCTCACTATCCGCCATAGTACATCCTTGTATTAACAAATAAATGGCTACACCTACTAAAATGTAAGCTCCATGAGGCAGGGACTCTGTGTTTGCTCACTGCTGTATCTCAGCACCCAGCACAGTGCCTAGCCTAACACATTGGAGGTGCTCAATAAATACTGGTTGAGGGTATTTGTTGAAACAGTGCCCCCCCCCCTTTTCAAATGTTTTATTTGTTTATTTAGAGAGAGAGCAGGGGAGTGGCAGAAAGAGAAAGAGAGCACGGGGTAGAGAGAGAGAGACAGAGGATCTGACACGGGCTCTGAGCTGATAGCAAAGAGCCCGATGTGGGGTTCGAACCCACGAACCATGAGATAATGACCTGAGCTGAAGTCAGACGCTTAACCGACTGAGCCACCCAGGTGCTCCAAAACAATGCCCTTATACTACATACCTTTCTATCCTAGGCTAACCCTTCAAATCAATTAAAGAAATTTCCTAGTTTAAAAATATTCCCAGTTGAGGGGAGCCTGGATGGCTCAACCAGTTGAGCATCTGACTCTGGATTTCAGCTCAGATCATGCATGATCTCATGATTTGTGGGTTCGAACCCTGCGTTGGGCTGTGGGCTGACAGCACGGAACCTGCTTGGGATTCTGTCTCCCTCTCTCTGCCCTTCCCCACCACTCACTCTCTCTCTCTCCCTCTCAAAAATAAACATTAAAAAATATATATTTCCAGTTGGAATCTGTGGAGGTGAGGAGGGAGAGACAGATGCTTTACAGCATAGTTTTTGTGTTGAATTAGGGGAGTGTCCTAAAATCCCAAATCATCATGTACAGGGTATTTCTCAAACTTAAGTAATATACAGATCCCCTCTAAAAAATTTTCTCTCAAGCACCTGGGTGGCTCAGTGGGTTGAGCATCCGATTCTCGATTTCGGCTCAGGTCATGATCTCATAGTTCGTGGGACAGAGCACCGCATGGCTCTCTGCACTGACAGTGAGGAGCCCGCTTGGGATTCTCTCTCTCTCTCTCTCTCTCTCCCTCTCTCTCTGCCCCCCTCCCCACAATGGATGCATGCACATGTGCTCTCACTCAAAATAAATTGAAACATTAAAAAAAAATTTTCTCTCAAACCTAAAGGAGTGTTCATGACTACTAGTTTGAGAAACAGTGACTTTTAGTCCATAAAAGTCTTTCAGTTAGGAGCTCTCGCTACAAAAGAGAAGCTTTGTCTTTGTAACAAATTAATAAAAATTAACATGAAAAAAAGTTTAAATTTCTATAGAACTTTACACTTAAGAATGTATCTACAGATCCTTAGTGTTCCACAGTCTAGGACTGCCAGATTTAGAAAATAAAAATACAGGCTACTCAGTTAAGTGTGAATTTCAGATAAACAATGAACAATTTTTTAGGTAATATTTCGGATATACTGACACTAAAAAATTACTTCCCATTTATCTGAAATTCACATTTAATTGAGTACCCTGTATTTTACCTGGAAACTCTATCATAGTCCTCAGATTGAAAAAGTCAACAGCGACCTCAAGACATTCCAAAGCCAAGTATAAAATGAATGTTTATTATCTACTGGTCTGGATTATCTGAGCCACTGTTACTTTATAGCGGAAGGAGGCAAATTGTGGTATGTGGGTTCAACCTAGCTTCATGCCTGTTAGTGTAGAGCCGACAAGTTAAGAATAGGTTCTACTTTTAAATGGTTGAAAAAAATAAAAAATAGGAATAGTTCATGATGTGAAAATTATAAGAAATTCAAATTTCAGAGTCCATAACTAAAGTTTTATTGGAAACATTCACCCTAATTTATTTATTGTCTTTGGCTGCTTTCTTCATCCAACAGCAGAACTGAGTAGTTGCTACAGAGACTGGCTCACAAAACCTAAAACATTTACTATTTGGCCCTTTACAGAAAATGCTTGCTCACCTCAGCTCTACAGAATGAGTGATTTTAAACTAATTTATTTCCTGGACAAAACAAGAATGCACTACAAAAGCAAGTTTTTGATTCCTCAACTTTAAAATGTATAAAACTGAAATTAAAGTAGTCTGCATATATAATCGTGGCAAGGTTAACTAACATAAACAGCTACGGCCATGTGAAATAAAGTTGCAAACTATTTGGAGACATACTTCCATATCATGGCAAAGACTTCCACAAAGTCTAGCACCATGTCTGGCAAAGCACAGATATAAGGGAATATCTCTCGAATTAAATTAATAACAATCTAAGTAACATGGCCATGTCACTGCTGTTTGTAGAACATCTATCCAAGAGGTAACTTACTCTTAACAATAGTCTTGCCTTCTGCAAAAACTGTGATATTACTAGGTAGTCCAACAACTACAGATGTTAAGAAGCATTGCTGAAACCATATTTAATACTTCTAAGGACATCAGGAGTATCACAAACCACCTATATATGGAACTTCATTACATTATCAAATAGCTGCCTATAGTATCACAGGCCTTAGTGTCCAGAGACGTGAGCTAACTCTGGAAACACCCATGTGTATTCCTATCTCCACTATCAACATCGAAGAGATGAAAAGTACAATAATTTCATGATACCCAACTTACTAACAGAATCACCTCTCTGTGTGATCAGTTTTTACTAATGGAAGCTAAGATTGCAGACATGAAACCAAACCCAGTTCCTTATTCTGCAGTGTATCATTTTGCTTTGTAATGACAACCACAACCCCCCCCCACACACACTTATTAAATAAATTTGAATAACTCACTATTGACATCTTTTAAAATAACCCCTCAATTTGGTGGACAGATTACATATGTAAAGATAAAAGTTACCTAGTTTCACAAAGAAACTTCCATCCAGGCGAATGACATTAAAAAGACAATTCGCGAAATAAAGACATTGAAGCAGACAAGCTTTGCTCTCTGGGAGCTCCGAAGCCTATGCATTTCCGATCACTCATACGTAGGCCTGTCATTTCCCTATTTCGCTGCGACGAGCGCCGTGGTTTTAGGACATTCGCCAAGGAACTAAATATGCAACTTCAAGGCAAACAGACCCTACACCTAAACACTCCTGTTTACATTCTCCATTTTCCCTCGAGGCGAAGAAAACACACGAACGTATCTAACGAGTATGAATAGTGACAGCCACGGTTTCTTTCCCTCGTCGCACCCCACAACAACCTGTGAGACCGGCGGGCGGGGCAGGGTGCCTCGGTTCCCAGACTAAAGCTCGGTCTCTCCGCTCTCTGCCGACCCCGGGAGCCCCTCGCAAGTCTAGAAGCCTCTCAGGGAGGGGCAGGAGCTCGGTTTCCACTAAGCGACTCCAGACACTGCTGGCTGCCAACCGAGGCAGCTTTGCTAAAAACAAGACGGCTGTCCTGAGAGGGCCAGGAGGTGGCGGGCACCGAATGAGGGGGCCCATCCCAGGGGCGAAGGAGCCCAGGGTAGCAGGAGCTCGCCGGGGGCGGGAGCCGCCCGGGTCACCTGCCCCTCGGGCCAGCCCGGGAGCCCAGGGGGTGAGCCGCGAGCGGTTCCAGCTTGGCCGCAGGCGCCGGCCCGGGACGGAGGCTGGAGGCTCCAGCGGCCGCGGCGGGGGGCCCGGCACCTACGTGGTCAGCGTTGCTGTT
Source organism: Panthera leo (assembly GCF_018350215.1). Lineage (NCBI taxonomy): Eukaryota > Metazoa > Chordata > Mammalia > Carnivora > Felidae > Panthera > Panthera leo. Next base: position 79,807,826 of record NC_056689.1, on the reverse strand, counting down.
GGCGCTGTGGAAACACACAGCGCTGAAGGTGTAGCCCGAAATGGAAGCCGCCATGATGGAAATCTCCAACTCCCCCATCATGCCCCGCGGAGGGCACGCAGCCTTCCGGCCGGCCCCGCCCCTTGGCATCCTGGGAAATGAAGTTTTTGGCGGGTGAGGCCAAGGGGCCGCAGCGCCCGCAGAGACACAGACTTGCGCTATTGGAACCCAACCCCCGCGAAGTGTACTCCGTCTCGTGCCCTGCACATCTCAGATACCGCCTCTTCTGCGTAGCCCTCGAGAGTTCCCCAATTCATTTTTTCTCTTCGCAAATGAAACTCTTACTAATAAAATCCAACTCAAGAATGAAAGGAGGGAGATGATTCAAGCAAGTGCGTGGTTTGCGTTTGACATAGAAAGAAAATGCTGTTATTTCCATTTTCGTAGGACCACTCTGGCGGCAGCGTGGAGGCTATAATGTGGCAGAGGGGGAAGGGTGGTACTGTAATCCGCAGGAGGGAGGTGTCTTTGGGGGTGGTTGGAAGTGAAATGGTGGTAGCAGTGAAGGGGGTAAGGGATTGGATTCTGTAACAAAAGGACACGAATTTAACGAAAAATCATGGAAAGAAGATTGGAACAACAAATTTAAGAAAAACAGCAAAAGTTAAATCTCACAAAGTTAGGTAAAGAAGCTCAGGAATCATCATTCTTCTCTTTGTCCGATCTTTCAGGTTCGAAACTGGACTTCTGATCTCCCACAAGTCTCCTTGTACCACGCTCTCCAAAAGTTCAGCAGAAGGACTTTTCTGACTGTTGCACAGGCCCCAAACCTTGGAATCATGGTTGACCTCCCCCACCTTTGATCAGTGAGCACAGTCTTAAAAATATATCGAGAATCCTACAACTCACCACCAGCACACCTATCACCTATCATGGTGGTCTAAATCATCAATTCTTTCCTGGGTCTTTATAACAGTCTCTGACTCAAGAGCCCTGAACTGGGGGCAGTTTTACCCCTCGGCGGACATTTGGCAGTGTCTGGAGGCATTTTTGGATGTCACAACTTGGCGGAGGGTGCCGCTGGTCATAGTGGTTAGAGGGCAGCCAAATATCCTACAATGCATAGGACCCCCACCTCCCCCACGGGATGAGGTTGAGAAACCCTGGGTTCCACCTTGTCTTCAACCCCTTCCCTGCCAAATCTAATCTCAACACAGCAACTAAATTGGTCATGCTAAAACTTAAAATTTAGGGGCGCCTGGGTGGCTCAGTCGGTGAAGCGTCCGACCTCGGCTCAGGTCATGATCTCATGGTTCATCGGTTCGAGTCCTGCATTGGGCTCTGCGCTGACAGCTCAGAGCCTGGAGCCTGCTTCAGATTTTGTGTCTCCCTCCCTCTCTCTCTGCCCTCCCCTGCTCGCACTCTGTGTGTGTCTCTCTCTTTATGTTTAAATAAACATTAAAAAAAATTTTTTTTAATTTAAAGCATGTTGTTTCTTGGTCTAAACCTAAACCTTGTAATGACTTGGTTCCTATCACTCATCTGACTTCCTTTCTTGCTCCTGCCCCCTTTGTTCACTCGGCTTCAGCCGCACTAGTCTTTCTGCTTCCTGGGTATCCCTATCTCATCCTACCTCAGGGCCTTTGCACTTGCTGTTCCCTTTGCGTAGAGTGCTCTTCTCACAGATAGTTGCAAGGTTTACTCCTTTATCTCTGCTCTAGATGCTCTGATGTGTGACCCATATCCACCCTTGCAGGACTTACTATTCTACCACACCCAGCTTCTTCCCCAGCTGGGGAAATTGTCAGCTTTCTCATGGACTTGCCTTCAGTATAGTGTCATTGCCTGAGATCATTCCTCATTTT